>NW_027412498.1:5000-83907 GCF_048565385.1 Saimiri boliviensis | reverse complement strand
TTGGTAAATCTATTCTCCCAGTATTTAAGTTGTCTCTTTAGCCTCTTTACCATTGTTTCATGGTAAAAACAGTGTTGAGACAGGGATAAATCCAACTCGGTCACTATGTGTAATTTCTCTGATGTGTTCTTAAGTTCATTTTGCTGGTGTTTTCTTGATTTTTCCATCTATGTTCATCTTAGATAGTGGTCTTTAGTTTTCTTATTGTGTCTGACTTTGACATAGGAATGATGCTGGCCCCCAAAATGGGTTTGAAAGTATTCCCTCTAGTTCTCAACTTTAGAAAAGCTTAGGCCGGGCGCGGTGGCTCAAGCCTGTAATCCCAGCCCTTTGGGAGGCCGAGGTGGGTGGATCAAGAGGTCAAGAGATCGAGACCATCCTGGCCAACATGGTGAAACCCCGTCTCTACCGAAAATACAAAAATTAGCTGGGTGTGGTGGCGCGTGCCTGTAGTCCTAGCTACTTGGGAGGCTGAGGTGGAAGAATTGCTTGAACCCAGGAGGCCGAGGTTGCAGTGAGCCGAGATTGTGTGTCACTGCACTCCAGCCTGGAGCCTGGCAACAGAGTGAGACTCTGTCTCAAAAAAAAAAAAAAAAAAGTTTAAGAAGAATTTGAGATGTTCCATGGATATCTAGTTCATTGTGCGTTTTTAACATGAAGGGATGTTAAATTTTATCAAAGGCTTTTTCCGCATGTATTGAGATAATCATGTGGTTTTTCTCCTTGGTTCTGTTTATGTGGTTTGTTTATCGATTTGCATATGTTGAACCAGCCTTAGATCCCAGGGATGAAGCCAACTTGATCGTAGTGGATAAACTTTTTGATGTATTGCTGGATTCAGTTTGCCAATATCTTATTGAGGATTTTCACATTGATGTTCATTAGGGATATTGGCCTGAAGTTTTCTATTTTTTGTCTGTCTGCCACGTATTTGTATCGGATGATGTTGGCATCATAGAATGAGTTAGAAAGAAGTCTCTTCTTTTCAGCTGTTTGGAATAGTTTCAGAAGGAATGGTACAGGCTCCTCTTTGTACCTCTGGTAGAATTGGTCTTTGAATCTGTCTGTTCCTGGGTTTCTTTTTTGGTAAGTAGGCTATTAATTACTCCCTCAATTTCAGAACTTGTTATTGGTCTATTCAAGGATTTGACTTTTTCCCAGTTTATTCTTGGGAAGATGTATGTGTCCAGGAATTTATCCATTTCTGGTAAATTTTCTAATTTATTGGCATAGAAGTAATATAGTGTTCTCTGAGTTTGTATTTCTGTGGGGTCAGTTGTGATATCTCCTTTAATAACTTTTTACTCTTTCTGTTTGATTCTTCTCTCTTTTTTCTTCATTAGTCTAGCTAGGGTTTATCTATTTTGTTATTTTTTTCAAAAAACCAGCTCCTGGATTCATTGATTGTTTTGGAGGGTTTTTTATGTCTCTATCTCCTTCAATTCTTGTCTGATCTTAGTTACTTCTTGTCTTCTGCTAGCTTTTGGATTAGTTTGCTCTTGCCCATCTAGTTCTTTTAGTTGTGATGTTAGGTTGTCAATTTGAGATCTTTCTAACTTTCTTATGTGGGCCTTTAGTGCTATAAATTTCCCTCTTAACACTACTGTAGCTGTATCCCAGAGATTCTGGTATGTTGTCTCTTTGTTGTTGTTTTCAAAGAACTTTTACAAGGAGAATAATTGGTTATACTGTATTAGGAGAATAACAGTTTGTAACAATATTACTTGGAATGAACTCCATACTTTCCTTTGTTTTTTTTAAGACAGAGTTTCGCTCTTGTTACCCAGGCTGGAGTGCAATGGCGCGATCTCGGCTCACCACAACCTCCGCCTCCTGGGTTCAAGCAATTCTCCTGCCTCAACCTCCTGAGTAGCTGGGACTACAGGCATGTGCCACCATGCCCAGCTAATTTGTTTGTATTTTTAGTAGAGACGGGGTTTCACCATGTTGACCAGGATGGTCTCGATCTCTCGACCTCGTGATCCACCCGCCTCAGCCTCCCAAAGTGCTGGGATTACAGGCTTGAGCCACCGCGCCCAGCTCATACTTTCTTTTACTATTCAGTGAAGCAATTGTTTGGCTTTATGGCTACACAGGCAGTTTTTCTTTGATAGCTAAGTTAATTTCGTCATAAGGCAATCAGGTGGCACAAAAATATCAACAACTACAGGAAACCAACATCTGGCAAAGACATTTGAAGATCATGTTCACCCTGAATAAACAGGTGCCTTTAAAAAAAAATTCTTCCAACTTTTAACGTCAAACAGAAAAGTTGAAAAAGAAGTACAGTAAAGACACATGCGCCCTTTATTTAGATTCACAAATTAACATTTTCTGGGATTGGCTTTGTGTGTGTTTCTGTCTCTTTTCCTCTTCACATACACACTCATTTTCTCTCTCTTACACACGCGTACATATGCATGCACACACTCACATTTTGGGGAGTTCTGAAATGCTTGAAAACAAATTGCAGACATTAAGATTATTTAAAAATACTTAAGGGATTTTTTCCCAAAATTAGCACATTCTTTTATATTACCACTATTACAATTACAAGACATTAGCTACTGATAATTAATATTATGTAGTATACAGTCTAAATGTCTCCACTTGCTCTCAGATATTCTCTATATCAGTCAGGGATCTTATATTGGAATTTTTGTCATGTTTCTTATTTTCATCAGTCTTGAATATTGCTTCCCCTCCACCCTTTTTTCTCATCTTTTACAACCTTGATATTTTTGAAGAGTCCAGACTAATTGTCTCATAGAATGTTTCTCAAACTGGATTTATCTAACTGTTCTTCTGGATTAGGCAAAATGTTTAGGCAAGTATTATGTTTCCTATTGCATTGCATCGGGAAGTTTTTTTTTTTTTTTTTTTTTTTTTTTTGAGACGGAGTTTTGCTCTTGTTACCCAGGCTGGAGTGCAATGGCGCGATCTCGGCTCACCGCAACCTCCGCCTCCTGGGCTCAGGCAATTCTCCTGCCTCAGCCTCCTGGATAGCTGGGATTACAGGCACACGCCACCATGCCCAGCTAGTTTTTTGTATTTTTAGTAGAGACGGGGTTTCACCATGTTGACCAGGATGGTCTCGATCTATTGACCTCGTGATCCACCCGCCTCGGCCTCCCAAAGTGCTGGGATTACAGGCTTGAGCCACCGCGCCCGGCGCATCGGGAAGTTTATAATGTCACTTTATCTCAATATTTGTGAAGCTAAGTTTCATCTCTTCGATTTAAACTCCATGCTTAATAAACATTTGATGGGTAATAGAGATATATGAATGTCCTTTTCCTAACAATATGTTAGTATATAGTGTTAGGAGTAATTTCATGCCAGAATCTTATATTACCTTGGTGGTATTTGCAAAATGGTGATTTGAAAATTCAGGCATTTTTCTAGCTGATTTGAAAATTCAGGCATTTTTTCTAGGGGCCAGTAGATTTTTCCAGTAAAGAGCCACATTCTAAGTCTTTTAGGCTTTGTGGGCCACATATGGTCTCTGTTACATATTCTATTTCTTCTTTAGCTGTGTAAAATTATTAGCTCATGGACTGCAGGAAAATGGTCTGCAGCAGGATTTGAGCCATGAGTAGTAGTTTGTCAAAGTCCTGTTTGTGTTATAAAGAAGAGCTTTCCTTTTCCTTGTAACACCTGTGTGTGTGTGTATGTGTGTGTGTGTGTGTGTGTGTGTCAGAGGGAGAGAATGAGATTCTTTTTTGTTTGTTTGTTTGTTTGTTTTTTTGAGACGGAGTTTCGCTCTTGTTACCCAGGCTGGAGTGCAATGGCGCGATCTTGGCTCACTGCAACGTCCGCCTCCTGGGTTCAGGCAATTTTCCTGCCTCAGCCTCCTGAGTAGCTGGGATTACAGGCACGTGCCACCATGCCCAGCTAATGTTTTGTATTTTTCGTAGAGGCGGGGTTTCACCATGTTGACCAGGATGGTCTTGATCTCCTGACCTCGTGATCCACCCGCCTCGGCCTCCCAAAGTACTGGGATTACAGGCTTGAGCCACCGCGCCCGGGAGAATGAGATTCTTTAGTAACTTTATGTCTTTTGTAGAGTTGGTCTGTTTAAACTTTTTTTAAAAATAAATACTCTTGGATTTAACTTTGGTAAATAATATTGTCTTAAGAAAATTTCAATTTCATATTCTGTGCTTTCTGATACAATACCACTAGCTGCATGAGACTGTTCAAATTTAAACTAATTATAATGCAGTTATAATTAAAAATTAAGTAAATTAATAATCAGAAAAATTCAATTTCTCAGTCACATGAGCCACATTTAAGTGTACAAGTATTCACTCAACACACGTAGCTAGTGGCTACATATTCAACAGTGCAGATGTAGGACATTTTTATGATTTAGAAGTTGTATTGGATAGTAATCAATGCAGATTTCAAATATATTTGTATATTTGAAAGTTGTGTAAAATAGTCCCTTATAATTAGAGTTAACTTATAATGTTTTTCTTGCCTTTTTTTTTTTTTTTGCGTTTATGCTTATTTCCTTTCTTACTAATTTGTCTATTTTTTTTTTCAAGGCACCAAACTATTATGTCTACTATTTTTTGGTTTTTGTCTCACAATTTCCTTTCCTTATGCTTTCTTTTGATTTAGTTTATCCATTATTCTTGAAATTTTAGGTTCAGAGGTACTGTGCAGGTTTATTATATAGGTGTCACTGGGGATTTGTGTACAGATTATTTATCCACCTATGTGGTAGGCACTGACCTCTTGGGCTCAAGTGATCATTTCCCCTCAGCCTCCTGAGTAGCTGGGACTATAGGTGTGCACCACCAGTCTGGGCTAATTTTTAAAAAGTTTGTTTTTTCCTGTAGAGACAGGGTCTTACTATGTTGCCAGGCTGGTCCCAAACTCCTGGTCACAAGCTATCCTCCCTTCTCGGCCTCCCAAAGTGTTTGGTGTTACAGGTGTGAGCCACCACACCTGGCCTCTTTGTGTTTCTTTAGAGTAGAGCCGTCCTAGTATGCATCTCTAGCCCATAACTGTTCCCCAGCATTGTTATGTCTTTTAATCCTCTTTCAATCTCCCAAGTTGGTTGGCTGGGTGAGTGCTCACACCTGTAATCCTGATGTGATAGGATCATTTAAGTTCAGAGGTTTGAGACCAACCTGGACAACACTGGGAGACTCCTGTCTCTACAAAACCTAATTTTCTTCTTTTTTAAAACTCTACCCAGGCTGCAGTGCAGTGGTGTGATCTCACCTCACTGCAACCTTCGCTTCCTGGGTTCAAGCCATTCTTCTGTCTCAGCCTCCCAAGTAGCTGAGATTATAGGCCCATGGGACAATTCCCAG
Organism: Saimiri boliviensis; assembly: GCF_048565385.1. Classification (NCBI taxonomy): domain Eukaryota; kingdom Metazoa; phylum Chordata; class Mammalia; order Primates; family Cebidae; genus Saimiri; species Saimiri boliviensis. The sequence continues at coordinate 78,580 of NW_027412498.1, read as the reverse complement.
CTAATTTTTGTACTTTTAATAGAGTCGGGGTTTCACCATGTTGGCCTGGCTGTCCTCAAACTCCTGACCTCAGGTGATCTGCCCACCTCAGTCTCTCAAAGTGCAAAGATAGGGATCACAGGTGTGAACAACCATGCCCGGCCAAAAACTAAAATTAAAAAAAAGACACAAGTTATAATTTTCTCCTGTATTCCTTTTTCTTTTTCTTTCTTTCTTTTTTTTTTTTTTTTTGTGAGACGGAGTTTCGCACTTGTTACCTAGGCTGGAGTGCAATGGCGCCATCTTGGCTCACCGCAACCTCCGCCCCCTGGGTTCAGGCAATTCTCCTGCCTCAGCCTCCTGAGTAGCTGGGATTACAGGCATGCGCCACCATGCCAGCTAATTTTTTGTATTTTTAGTAGAGACGGGGTTTCACCATGTTGACCAGGATGGTCTCGATCTCTTGACCTTGTGATCCACCCGCCTCGGCCTCGCAAAGTGCTGAGATTACAGGCTTGAGCCACAGCGCCCGGCCCTTTTCCTTTATTTATTTATTTATTTATTTTTTGTTTTGTTTTGTTTTGTTTTTGTTATTGTTGAGACAGAGTCTTGCTCTGTCACCCAGGCCAGAGTACAATGGCACAATCTCAGTCCACTGCAACCTCTGACTCCCAGGTTCAAGCGATTCTCTTGCTTCAGCCTCCTGAATAACTTGAATTACAGGCATGTGCTACAACACCTGTCTAATTTTGGTATTTTTAGTAGAGATGGGGTTTCTCCATGTTGGTCAGGCTGGTCTCAAACTCCTGATCTTGTGATCAGCCCACCTTGGCCTCCCAATGTGCTGGGATTACAGGTCTGAGCCACCTTGCCTGGCCTCTCCCTTTTCCTTTCTATGGATTTTGGAAGACTCCACACTGTTGGGCCTGTAGCATTTCTCAAAGTCTGGATTTCCCTGGTGCAGGTGAACCCATTCTCTGTCTTTTGTATTTGTGGCATATTTGCAGCTGGATTTATGCTCACCGCATTAGAGTTTGATCATGTTGGCAAGATTCAGTGGGTGATGTGATTGATCTCTTATTGGTGATGAATACTATCCTATTGTCTCTCTTATTTTGTTAATTTTTTAAATTAGTTTTTTAGAAATGGGGTTCTCATTTGGTTACCCAGGCTGGAGTGCAGTGACTCCACCATAGCTCCCTAAAGCCTCAAATTCCTGGGCTCAAGTGATCCGCACACCTCAGCCTCCTGAGTAGCTGAGACTATACACACCACACTCAACTTTTTTTCTTTTTTGAGATGAAGTCTGTCTCTGTCGCCCAGGCTGGAGTACAGTGGCGTGATCTCAGCTCATTGCAAACTCCGCCTCCCAAGTTAATGCAATTCTCCTGCCTCAGCATTCTGAGTAGGTGGAATTATAGGCACCCGCCACCACACCCAGCTAATATTCATATTTTTAGTAGAGATGGGCTTTCACCATGTCAGTCAGGCTGGTCTGGAACTCCTAAACTCAAGTGATCTGCCTGCCACAGCCTCCCCAAGTGCTGAGATTACAGATGTCCCATTGCACCGCACCTGGCCAATGTCCAGCATTTTCTTTTTATAGACTGAGTGTTTTTTTGTCACCCAGGCTGGAGTGCAGTGGTGCAATCTCGGCTCAGTGCAATCTCCGCCTCCTGGGTTCAAGCGATTCTGTTGCCTCTGCCTCCTGAGTAGCTGGAATTACAGGCACCCACCACCACGCCCAGCTAATTTTTGTATTTTTAGTACAGACGGGGTTTTGCCATATTGGCCAGGCTGGTCTTGAACTGACCTAGTGATCCACCCACCTCAGCCTCCCAAAGTGTTGGGATTCCAGGCGTGAGCCACCACGCCTGGTACCTAATTCCTATTCACTGGTCATGGATGGGAGCTATGGAACCTTTCCCCAGAATACATGCTGACCCCATCAGAACTTCAGGGTTCAGTCTCCTAAGAGATGTTCCTCTGTGCTACACACCCAAATAATCCATCTCAGTCCACTGTCAGACAACTTCCAGGAATGACAGTGGCTGTAGTCTAGCTGGAAAAACACTGAAGTAGGCGTCAGCAGACCCCGGGACTCTCTAGACTCAGCCACTAACAACTTAATGTGGCCTTGGGGAAAAAAAAGCTGGAACAACCATGCCTATAATCCCAGCACCTTGGGAGGTCGATGTGGGAGGATTGCTTGAGCCCAGGAGTTTGAGAGCAGCCTGAGCAACATAGCAAGACCCCATTTCTACAAGAAATTTCAACAAATTTTCCAGGTGTTGCAGTGTTCCTCTGTAGTCCCAGCTACTTGGGAGGCTAAAGTGGGAGGATCACTTGAGTCCCGGAGGTCAAGACTGCAGTGAGCCAAGGTCATGCCACTGCACTCAAGCTTGGGCTTCAAAGTGAGACACTGTCTCAGAAAAAAAAAGCTGGAGCTTTTTTTTCGCATTTGTAAAAGGTAAATGATATTATCTCCTTTATGGAGTTACTGTGAGGATGGAAATACAATTATTTCTTTTCCCTCCCCTTTTAGAAATACAATGAGATAGGCATAGTAGACAGGTGAGGTGGCTCATGCCTGTAATCCCAGCACTTGGGGAGGCTGAGGCGGGTGGATCACCTGAGGTCAGGAGTTCAAGACCAGCCTGGCCAACATGGTGAAACCTTGACTCCACTAAAACTACAAAAATTAGCCCAGTGTGGTGGCATGTGCCTACAATCTCAGCTACTCGGGAAGCTGAGGCAGGAGAATTGCTTGAACCCGGGAGGTGGAGGTTGTAGTGAGCCGAGATCATCCCACTGCACTCCAGCCTGGGAGACAGAGCAAGACTCCATCTCAAAAAACAAACAAAAACCAAAACCCGGTGTGGTGGCTCATCCCTGTAATCTCAGCACTTTGGGAGGCCAAGTTGAATGGATCACCTGAGGTCAGGACTTCAAGACCAGCCTGACCAACATGCAAGAAACCCCACCTCTACTAAAAATACAAAATTAGGCAAGCATGGTGGCATGTGCCTGTAATCGCAGCTACTTGGGAGGCTGAGGCAGAAGAATTGCTTCAACCTGGGAAGCAGAGGTTGCAGTGAGCTGAGATTGCACTCCAGCGTGGACAACGAGAAGGAAACTCCGTCTCAAAAATAATAATAATTAGATAGGCATAGGCCCATTGCATTGGTGGGATTCGAACCCCTGCGCCTCGGGCGGGGGAGACACTTGGAGAGAAAAGCTGAGTCCCAGGCTTTGGGACCTCGGGAGACCGAAATCTGTCCCGCGGGTTATTGGGCCAGGTGGGGGAAGCAGCTCCCGAGGCCTCCCGCCAGGGTCCCGGAAACAAAGGCCAAGTGTTTGCTCTGTGGCTGAAGGGACAATGGCCTCGCGGATCTGTCACTGCAGGGGGGCGGGTGTGCGCTCCTCCCCAGCGCGTTTCCTGGTTCTCTGGCCAAGTCCTCTGAACTCCAAAGTAGACCCTTGTTGGGGGGCCAGGGGACAGCACGAGGTCCCCGTGGGGTGTCTGCCAGCCCTGGGCGCCATGTCCTGTGGGGTGTCTGCCAGCCCTAGGTGCCATGTCCAGTGGGGTGTCTGCCAGCCCTGGGTGCCATGTCCAGTGGGGTGTCTGCCAGCCCTGGGTGCCATGTCCTGTGGGGTGTCTGCCAGCCCTGGGCGCCATGTCCTGAGCAGCTGTGCTGTCAGTTACTTAAACGTGTGTGGCACTTTCTGGCAGCCAGGTGCTCAGCAGCATGCAGATAACCAAAACGGTTCCGTAAATGGCCTGTGAAGGAGGGGCAGCCGCGTGGAGTCGCCTGCTGGAGGCCGCACAGCCGGGAGGTGCCGCCGGGGTGGGGTTGGGTGTGGCTGCTGCGTGCCAGGGGTGGCGGCCGGGCCGAGGGCACCTCCATCTGGAAGCTGTGGCCCGTCACAGTGCAGTTCACCTGCCTGTCCTGGTGATGGATGCCTGTAATCCCAACTACTCAGGAGGCTGGGGCGGGAAAATTGCTGGAACCCGGGAGGTGGAGGTTGCAGTGAACTGATTGTGATCCAGCTCGGGAGACACGAGACTCTGTCTCAAGAAAAAAAATTGTTTTTGTTTTGCTCAAAACTATAGGAAAAAAATAAAAAGAAAAGGAAAAAAAAAGAGGATAAGCGAATAGAATAAAAACAAAGTTGTTTTTGTGTGTTTTTAGTGATTGAACACAGTGTATTCTTGTGTTTTGGAAGTTCATGTTGTAACATTCTGTCCTCTTTTGCTTTATGTATTTTGGAGTTCTGTGGTTTACTACATTTACATTTATAATTGTATTATTATTACATTTATAATTATAATTATTACATTTATAATTGCTATATCTTTTTGATAGATTGACCCTTTCATCATCATAGAATGATACATATGAGTTTTGCCTCAACAATTTTTGTCTTGATGTCCATTTGTCTGATATTAGTATAGCTATTCTGGCTCTCTTTTCGTTACTGTTTTGCATGGAATATTTTTTTTTCCAATCTTGTACTTTCAACCTATTCATGTCTCTGACTCTAAAGTAAGTCTCTTATACCTAGCATAAAATTGGGCCATTTTTTTTTGTATTGTCCAGTCTCTGATTCTTTTCAAGACAGAGGCTCACTTTGTTGCCCAGGCTGGAGTACGGTGATCTCAGCTCCCTGCAGCCTTGGACTCACTCCCAGACCAAGCCATCTTCCAGCCTCATCCTCCCGAGTGGCTAGGACTGGCCACTACATTCAGCTACTGTTTATTTACGTTTTTTGTAGAAATAGGGTTTTGCCATGTTGCCCAGGTTGGTCTTGAACTCCTCAGCTCAAGCGATCCACCCTCTGTGGCCTCCCAAACTGCTGGGATTACAGGTGTGTGCCACCATGCCCAGCCAGATCTCTGACTTTTTATTTTTTGTGTTTTTTTCCCCCCCGAATATGTTAATCTTTTTATTGAATTAAGGCATTTAACGAATCTCTGACTTTCAGTTGGAGTGTTTAATCTATTTATAGTCAGTGTAATTACTGATAAGGAAGGCCCTCTGTCATTTTGTTTAGGGTTGCTTAGGTTATGCCTTCCTTTTTCAGTTCCTTGTCACTGCCTTTTTTTTTTTTTTTTGTCTTTAATTTTTTTTTTTCTTTTAGTGATGAGGGTCTTGCTGTCTTGCCCAGGGCTTGAACTCCTGGGCTCAAACCATCTCTGCCTTCGAAGTAGCTGGGACTACAGGTATACATTATCACATCTGGCTGGTTTTGCCATTTTTTTTTTTTTTTTTTTTTTAGAAATAGGGTCTCACCATGTTGCCTAGGCTGGTCTAGAATGCCTGGGCTCAAGCAGTCCTTCTGCCTTGGCCTCCCAAAGTGTTGGGATTACAGGCGTGAGCCACTGAGCCCATTCAGGCTAAATCATCTTTTTCTCTCTTTTTTTTTGAGACAGAGTCTGGCTGTGTTGCCCAGGCTGGAGTGCAGTGGTTCGATCTCTGCTCACTGCAACCTCCACTTCCTGAGTTCAAGCAATTCTCCTGTCTCAGCCTCCCCAGTAGCTGGAATTACAGGTGTGTACCACCACACCTGGCTAATTTTTGTATTTTCATTTGTATTATTTTTATTTATTTTATTTTTTGAGACGGACTCTCACTCCGTCACTCAGGCTGGAGTGCAGTATACAGTGGCATGATCTTGGCTCAGTGCAACCTCTGCCTCCTGGGTTCAAGTGATTCTCCTGCCTCGGCCTTCCAAGTAGCTGGAACTATGGGCATGTACCACCACATCCAGCTAATTTTTATTATTTTCAGTAGAGGATGGGGTTTCGTCATGTTTGCTAGGCTGGTCTCGAACTCCTGATCTCAGATGACCCACCCACCTTGGCCTCCCAAAGTGCTGGGATTACAGATGTAAGCCACTGTGACTGGCCCGGCTGAATATTCTTAACTGACCTATTTTCTCTGTTTTTTTTTGAGACAGAGTCTCACTCTGTCACCCAGGATGGCATGCAGCAGTGCGATCTTTGCTGTCCGCCACCTCCATCTCCTGGATTTAAACACTTCCCCTGCTTTAGTCTTCTGAGTGCTGGGATCACAGGCGTGCACCACCACACCTGGACAAGTTTTGTACTTTTAGTAGAGACAGGGTTTCACCATGTTGGCCAGGCTGGTCTCAAACTCCTGACCTCAGACGAGCCGCCTGCCTCAGCCTCCTAAAGCACTGGAATCACAGGCGTGAGCCACTGCACCTGACCTGTTTTATTTTGTTTTAAACTGTGTGTTTAGAGTATTATAAGGCTACTCTGGAAATAGGAGTCTCCCTACTCCCCGGGGTGTGTTGTTGCTGTTTGTTGCAGTGGTTATTTGTTTAATGACTTTTCTGATTGTGAAGTCTCTATCTTTTGTCATGGATGGCCATTTCCTCCTGTTCTTTTAGCCTGGTGGTCAGCGAGTGATAGGACAGAGATGTCTTTAAACACCTGGAACAACAACAACAACAAAAACCCACAACACCCTCCTAAGTCAGTAGAAGGGGTCTGCATGCCTGTGGGGTCAGCCCTTCCACGGTGAAACAGGTTTTCTCTGCCTTCATTTTCACTTCCTGCTTGTGCAGAGCTGGAAGGCCAGCTGGATGTGAGCGCAGGGCCCTCGCAGGCCTCTCGCAGGCCTTTTCCAAGCTCCCGCACCGCTCGGGTCTTGTAGGTTACAAGCCTTCATTCCCCAGAGCGTTTTATTCCCTGGCCTTTCCTCCTAGGCCGTTTGGCTCCTCTGTTTTTTGCCTCATCTGCTCTCGTGGCCCCAGGCAGCAGACATTAACAAATTTGTTGTAAACATTTCCTGCAAATGTCCACCAGGTAGCACCTCAGCACTGGGAGAATGTCCAGTCAGGTGAGATCAAGATCAGCCCTTGAGCCATACCCCTGTCCACAGTTGCAAATAAGGCCCCTTCTTGGAACCTGTGCTGGGCGTGTGGTCTGTTACCCTCAGGCCACCACAGTCTAAGCAGTGGGAGAGGGACCAGGATGAGTTAAAATGCCACAAAGCTGTTTGTTCTGAGATCCAACTGAAATACCTCTGGTTTTTATTTGAGATGGAGTCTCGCTCTGTCGCCCAGGTAGTGGCATCATCTTGGCTCACCCCAACCTCCACCTCACAGGTTTTCAAGTGATTCTCCTGGTTCAGCCTCCCGAGTAGCTGGGATTATAGGCATGTTGGCACCATGCCTGGCTAATTTTTGTATTTTTAGTCGAGACGGGGTTTCACCATGTTGATCAGGCTGGTCTCAATCTCCTGGCCTCGTGATCCCGCTGTCTTGGTTCCCCAAAGTGCAGGGATTACAGGCGTGAGCCACCGCGCCCGGCCTCAACTGGATTATGTTAATCAAGTATTCCTCTGGTTCCTGCAAGCTTTTGATTCTGTCCAAAAAAGTTGATTGTGACTTTTTTGCCAGTTTTTTGTTGCTTCCTGTTTTCTGTGTTTCATTCACGTCCTTCACGGGATCTCAAATTTATATAAAAAGAAATCTTCCCTCAGATCCACAGATGGGAGAAAATCGTGAGAAGAAACGCACTGAAAACGAAACCGGTGTTGCCTGCTTGCTGGACACTACCGTCCACCCTGGGTGTTGGGTTCAGGCCTCAGAGTCTTCACGGGGGAGGCGTCTCATGCCACAGCCCCAGCTGGAGACTCTGATCCATCATCAGATAACTGGAAAGGACAGAGGGAACAGCCTCTGCTCCTGGGATTTGCTGGCCTGTAACGTCGGCAGCTCTCGTGTTGAACCCTCCCTTCTGCAGGAGGGGCGGTGGTGAAGGGAGGTTGGAAGACGCCGACTGAGCCGCCAGCCCTCCGACCTGCTGCCTCTCCTTCCCCAGGTTGTCTTTCTGCTCGGGACACACCTCCTTTGGGATGTACTGCATGGTGTTCCTGGCGGTGAGTCCATTTTTCTGGGGCTCGCCTGTCAAGTCACTCCCTTCCCTGGACCTCAGTTTTCCCAGCTGTAAAATGGGTGGGTCGTGGTGGTGATGGGCGCACTCACTGACTTGTTTGTAAAGACAGGAGGCCCTGGGCTGGCCAGTTTTGTGCCCCCGGCCTCGGAGCTGCCATCTGTGCAGTGGGTGTGGGAGGGCCTGGCAGGGCACAGGCTGAGGCACCCTCTCCCGTCCCAGCTCTATGTGCAGGCGTGGCTCTGCTGGAAGTGGGCACGGCTGCTGCGCCTCACGGTCCAGTTCTTCCTGGTGGCCTTCACCCTCTATGTGGGCTACACCCGCGTGTCTGATCACAAACACCCCTGGAGTGACGTCCTTGCTGGCCTCCTGCAGGGAATACTGGTGGCTGGCCTCACTGCGAGCTTCTGACCTTGACTCCCCCCCTGTGCTGTCCAGAGACCACTCCCTGCCCAACCCTGGTCCTGCCCTGCACACTCTTGCCCCACGGAGTCCTCCCCTGGGACCCCTTCCTCCAATCCTGGTCCTTCCCTGGGACCCCTTCTTCCCCCGGTTTCTCCCCTGGGACCCCTACCAAAAACTCCAGTCCCTATCTGGACCCCTCCTTTTCCCCCATCCTCCCCTGGGACCTCTTCCCCCAACCCCAGGCTTTTCTGAGGGCCCCTCCCTTCCCCCATTCCTCCCCTTGGGACCCTTTTCCCCAACCCCAGTCCATCCCTGGGACCCCTCCTTCCCCCATTCCTCTGCTGATACTACTTCCCCCAACCCCAGTCCTCCCTTAGATCCCTCCCTTCCTCCCCCACATCCTACCCTGGGACCCCTTGTCCCAACCCCAGTCCATTCATGGAACCCCTCCTTCCCCCATTCCTCCCCGGGACCCCTCTCCCCAAAGCCAGTCCTTCCCTGGACACCTTCCTCCCCCAGTTCCTTCCCTGGGTCTCCTCCCTGCACACCGCAGCCCTTCCCTGGGCTCATCGGTGCCCCAGTGCTCTCCACTGGTCCTCCACTAAGAGGGCTCTCTTCCCCCACAGGCACTCTTCCTCTCATTGCCCACCTGAGACCCTTTTCTTCCCCCTTCCTACTCATGCCCATGACCCTGGTGCCTGCCCAGCCCCTGCCCAGTCTCACCTTCCTCCACTCTGCCCGGTCCGCTCCATCTCAGACTTCTTCAAAGCCCGACCCCCACAGCACTGCCCGAAGGAGGAGGAGCTGGAACCGAAGCCCAGCCTGTCACTGACAGTGACCCTGGGCGAGGCTGACCACAACCACTATGGGTACCCGCACTCCTCCTCCTGACACTGTACCCCGCCCGGCAGGGAGTGCTGTGAGTCCAACTGAGGCTGGCCCCCCAGGTGGTCCCTCTGGCCCTGGATAGGCAGTGAGGGCTCCGGACAGGCTCCAGGAACCCTGAGTAGGCTCTGCTGCCCCCTGCCCTGCACTGGACCAGGGGTCTGGGGAGGCCTAGGTAGCCCTGAGCATTTGGAGGGGGACCTGTTTCTGTAGCTCCCCAAATATCCCCATTCTTTTATGGGGTTAAGGAAGGGACTGTTTTGTAAAATGTAATGTACATGTGGTTTTTAGTAAAATGGGGCATTGGTTTGATGAGTGGTCTCAGTGCCTCTGTTCCTTATGGCCTTTCTGGGATGGTGTTCCTCCTGTCAGAGGGTTCCACGGAGCTCAGGCATCAGGCAGACTCACCGGCTGTGACGGTGGAGGGCAGCAGCCAAGCCCGCCCCTTGCGTTTCTCCCTGCAGGGCACTGGGGTCAAGGGTCATATGGGTCAGCACACCCTTCCCCTCTGCTCATGTCCACCCTGTGCACCTGGGGGCCACGCTTCTGAAATGGGTAATTCAGGGGCTGGTTTCCCTGAAGTGATGGTAGAACACGCAGAGCTTACTTTTTCAACAGGAGGGTAAAGGGTACATTTGGTTTTTGTACAGGTGGTAACTCAAGTGTCTGCTGATGTTTTGTTTGCACCTGAAACCTCTCTTATTCCCTCACCCTGCAGGGTGTTCCTGTCAGGCCTTAGCCTACAGGAAGGGTGGTGTAGCCCTGGGGGCAAAAGTGCAGCCTGGGAGCCCCACCCAGGATGCCTCTGTGGAGACCTGCTCTTGGTGGATGGGAAGGAAGGTGACCCAGACCCTGAAGAACTCCAGCTGGACGTCAGGGACTTGCCTCTGTGCAGGTGTCAGACGGGATCCTGGCCGGGAAAGTCACACTGAAGCCTCCCAGGTATCCTAGGGTGCCACAGCAGGCAGTGACACCCGAGGACTAAGGAGGCTGTATCTGGGCTCAGAATGGGTGGGAGAGAGGTTCCCAGCCAGATCCCACAGGGACAGTCACTGCATCAGGAGCAAATGGGAATGAGCCAGGTGCCCTGACAGCCGCCGACACCTCCGTCTCCTCCCAGGCACAATGGCCTTGAAAGCCAGGACCGCAGTGAGGGTTGAGTGCGAGTCTGTGGGAGCAGCTGCAGTGCACAGGACACCGGTGTAGTCTGCTGGGAGCAGGTGGCCGTGTTGGGATGAGCTGTGAAGACTGAGGAGTGGAGGAAGTTTGGAGTGAGGGAGAGGACATGGCTGAGTCCGGCAGCTGGCCTCGGCTGGGGTGGGGGGGGTCTCAGTGCTTCAGAAAGAGCATGTGCACCCCACGGCTATGAGAGCGGAGAAAGAAAAGGCTGTACTGACAAAAGCCATCCCCAGAAGGTCCTCAGGAGCCAGGAGGGCCCAGCTCTGGGAGCCGGTGGCCTGTGTCGCCGTTTGGATGCTGCCCAGCTGGGCTACACATGCACTGCTCTGCATCTGTTGGGAAAAGGCGGGACGCAGGGTGTCGGGCTCGGAAATTCTCACAGGTTCCCAGTACCAAGATGACAGACAGGGCGGCAGTTAGGACACATTTCTCCACCCACACGGAGCTCTGGGGAAGCTCTCATGCATAATTTTGGGTTTACACTGCCCACACCCTTATGGTTTCATGGAAAAAAATAGTATTTTCTCTTGTTGTACAAGGAGGATTTTTTTTTTCTGTTGTTTCTCACAGGAAACTCAGATTGTTAGCCATGTAAATATCAATTCCCATGGCTGTGTCCTCGTGGCTTGGCATTTCTCCCACCTTCTGAGGTTAATTGGTTTCTGAAGACCTCCTCCTGGCCGGGCACAGTGGCTCACACCTGTAATCCCAGCACTTTGGGAGGCTGAGGCGGGTGGATCACAAGGTCAGGAGATCGAGACCATCCTGGCAACATGATGAAACCCCATCTGTACCAAAAATGCAAAACTTAACCGGGCATGGTGGTGGACCCCTGTAATCCCAGCTATTCGGGAGGCTGAGGCAGGAGAATTGCTCAAACCCAGGAGGCAGAGGTTGCAGTGAGCTGAGATTGCACTACTGCTCTCTGGCCTGGCGACAGAGTGAGACTAGGTCTCAAAAAAAAACAAAAAAAAAAAAAAAAAAGAAAACTCCTGAGTATTTGATGATATGCAGGGTTTTTTTTTTAATGTGTCATCTACCATATGTTATTCTGGTTTTGTAGGAAACCATACATACTTTGTTTTTTAGACACAGGGTCTCATTCTGTCACCCAGGTTGGAGTGCAGTGGTGCAATTACTGCTCACTGCAGCCATGACCTCCCAGGCTCAAGCGATGCTCCTTCCTCAGCCTCCTCAGTAGCTGGGACTACAGGTGCTCACCACCACACCCCACTTTCATGCTTACTTTTTTTTATAAGTGCATACTGAAGTATTTAGGAGTGAAATTTTGTGAGATCTGCAAATTACAATATTTCATAATATAAAAACATGAAGCAGACATGGCAACATATGAGTAACTGTTAAATCTGTTTTGTGTATGTGGGTATCATTATGCCATGCTCTGGACTGCATCTGGAAATGTTTTAAGTCAAAAAAGTAAAACTCTGCCTGAGAAAATTTTCCTAAGTTCCAAATGTCACTACCTTTACTTTTAGTGAGACAATATTTCTTCTTCTTCTTTTTTTTTTTTTTTTTTGGAGGAGTCTTGCCCTGTTGCCCAGCCTAGAGTGCAGTGGTGTGATCTTGGCTCACTGTAACATCCACCTCCTGGGTTCAAGCAATTCTCCTGCCTCAGCCTCCCAAGTAACTGGGATTACAGGCACCCTCCACCATGACCAGCTAATTTTTGTATTTTTAGTAGAGATGCTATTTTACCATGTTGGCCAGGCTGGTCTCAAACTCCTGACATCAGGTGATCCACCTGCCTCAGCCTCGCAAAGCGCTGGGATTACAGGTGTGAGCCACCATGCATGGCTATTTATTTCTCATCTGAATTTCTGTTTGAATTGAAACAACATAAAATCCTAATTTCGATAACATTATTTACATTTTTTACGTTAGCTGATAGAACCTGATGAGAGAAGGCAGCGTTTCCTCAACCTCACCCAGCAGTGGTGTGGCCTGCGACCTTCTGGACAGCATTGGGGGTGGGGATTTGTGGGGGTGTGAGTCCCCGGGCTGGCTCAGCAGTGCAGTTGGAGCCTTTTCCCAGAGGCTTCTTAGCTCCAAGGCTGATTGTCCACCCCAAGTCTCCTCAACAGCGAGAGGCACATTGTCCTGCTGTGTAGAGAATCTTAGTTCTTCTGTCTCCTGCCACATATTTTCAGGAGCTGGACAGCTCCCAGGTCCCATCCCCTGTCTCAGAAATGACTTCTCAAGTCATACCCTGCAGCAGCATTTTGTTAGCCTGTTTTGTTGTTGTTCTTTGTTTGTTTTGAGATAGGGTTTCACTCTTCTTGCCCAGGCTGGAGTGCAGTGGCACAACCTCGGCTCACTGCAACCTCCGCCCTCCAGGTTCAAGCAATTCTCCTGCCTCAGCTTCCCAAATAGCTGAGATTACAGGCACCTGCCACCATGCCCAGCTAAGGTTTTTGTATTTTTAGTAGAGACGGGGTTTCACCATGTTGGCCAGACCGGTTTCAAACTCCTGACCTCAAGTGATCCACCCGCCTCAGCCTCCCAAAATGCTGGGATTACAGGCGTGAGCCACTGCACCCTGCCGTGCCTCTTTTGTGACAGTTGTGATTTGTTGGATCTAAGCCCAGTTTTGTTTTTACTCTGACTTGCTGTTTTATAAGCCGGCGGACTAGTTTAGACATTTTAACGGCATTACAGGGATGGGAAATCCCTGGGAAGAATTAGCCAACCAGGCAAGGTGTGTGGTAAGGGCATTGCATGGCATGTGGAAGTTTAGGTTATTTGGGATTACTAAGTTACAGCAATGGAATTTATGAATGAATTAGACGAGTGAGTGAATAAATGACTGAGTAAAGAAGACTTACCTGAGGTCGGGTGCAGTGACTCACACCTGTAATCCCAGCACTTTGGGAAGCCCAGGTGGGCGGAGCAGGAGTTTGAGACCAGCCTGACCTACATGGAGAAACCCCGTCTCTACTAAAAAAAAAAATACCAATTTAGCCTGGAGTGGTGGTACATTTCTGTGATCCCAGCTACTCGAGAGGCTGAGGCAGGAGAATCACTTGAACCTGAGAGGCGGAGGTTGCGGTGAGCCGCGGTTACGCCATTGTACTCCCTCCTGGGTGACAGGAGGGAAACGCCATCTCAAAAAAAAAAAATGACTTATCTGTAATTCCGAGGCCCTCTGCCCTCACCTGGAGTCAGGGCAGGAAGGATGACAGGTGTGGATGGGAGGGCATCGCTGCACGTGCTCACCTGTCTGGCTGGAAACCCCGTGTGGACAGGCAATGCAGCCACAGCAGCTGGTGCACTTCCCTCCTTCAGGGTCTTCCTGAGTCCGGGGCCACACCATAGGCCGCACCTCAGGGAATCCAAAATGGAACATGAGAGACGTGTCGTCACAACTGAGCAATATGTACAGCAATGGAGGTATCTAACAGGAAAGGCAGTTCTATGCTTTTGGCGGGGTTTGGATGTTTTTCTTTTTTGAGACAGGGTCTCACTCCACTGCCCAGGATGGAGTGCGGTGGTGAAATCACTGCTCACTGCAGCCTCGACCTCCCAGGCTCAAGCAATCCTCCCGCCTCAAGCTCCCGAGTAGCTGGAAGTACAGATGTGTGTCACCACATCCGGCTCATTTTTGTATTTTTTGTAGAGACAGGGGTTCTGCCATGTTGCCCAGGCTGGTCTAGAATTCCTGGTCTCAAGCAGTCCTCCTGCCAGCCTCTCAGAGTGCTGGAATTACAAGTGTGAGCCCCCGCACCTGGCCAATAGTATGGGTCGTCTTTTTTTTGTTTTGTTTTGTTTTGTTTTTTTGAGACAGAGTCACCGAGGCTGGAGTGCAGTGGCATAATCTTGGCTCACTGCAACCTCTGCCTCCTGGGATCAAGCGATTCTCCTGCCTCAACCTCCTTAGTAGCTGGGATTACAGGCACCCACCACCGCATCCAGCTAATTTTTGTATTTGTAGTAGAGACAGGGTTTTGCCATGTTGGTCGGGCTGGTCTCGAATTCCTGACTTCATGATCCACCTGCCTCGGCCTCCCAAAGTGCTGGTGTTACAGGCATCAGCCACTGTGCCTGGTTAGTATGGTTTTTTGAAAGACAAAATGGTTTTCAAATCATGAATCAAAAGAAGAGTAGCTAAATGAAATTAAAGTCCATGTTAGTAAGGAAACGTCACATGCCAATGCTTCCTGTGAGGCAGATGGCACAATTGGATTTACATTTTTTGGAATCAACCAATTAATTGATAAAACATCCTAGTCTACATCCTAACCTATTATAAATATTTGAAAGCACCTTCATCTAGACATTGGACAATTAGTTGAAAATCCTAGACAGTTAAGCAGGTGATTTATAATGTTTGTGGACATTGAGATGCAGGGAAGGGCCAGGGATGGTGGCTCATGCCTGTAATCCTAGCACCTTGGGAGGCTGAGGCATGTGGTTTACCTGAGGTCAGGAGTTTGAGACCAGCCTGGCCAACATGGTGAAACCCTGTCTCTACTAAAAATATAAAAATTAGCCAGGATTAGTGGCATATGTAGTCCCAGCTACTCAGGATGCTGAGGCAGGAGAATCACTTGAACACAGGAGGCAGAGGTTGCAGCATTGAGCTGAGATCATGCCACTGCACTCCAGCCTGGGTGACACAGCAAGACTCTATCTTAAAAAAAAAGAAAAAAAGGTCTGGCATGGTGGCTCACACCTGTAATCCCAGCACTTTGGGAGGCTAAGGTGGGCAGGTCATGAGGTCAGGAGTTCAAGACCAGCCTGGCCAACATGGTGAAACCCCATCTCTACTAAAAATACAAAAATTAGCTACCCAGGGGGTTGAGACAGGAGAATCATTTGAACCCAGGTGGCGGAGATTGCAGTGAGCTGAGATCACACCACTGCACCTGGGCAACAGAGCAAGACTCCATCTCAAAAAAAAAAAAAAATCCAGGGAGAGTGTGACTTTCAGAGCTTAGAGCAGGCACACGTTCAGTGGTAACATCACCCAAGAATCCAGCAGCTCCCTGTCACCTCCTGCTGTGCAGCAAATTCTGGACCCCATGGAGATGGAGACACAAACTGCCACCTTCAGAAACTTTAGTTCCCCAAAAGTCCTGGCACTTCAGAATGTCACATCCTGCCAGGTGTTTTCTTCTCCTCCGAGACTTGCTTCTGGTGGTATTGTTACCCCGGCTGCCTCTCAGGTGGGAGTGCAGCTGGGAGAGATGCATGTTCACATCATGCAACACGAATTCAAACAATAAAACAGCCACACCACCTGTGGAGGTTTGTTTTGCAGACTGAGACTTAGGCACAGATGAATGAATGCAGTCACAACCAGTACAGTGATTTTGAATGGGGTGGGAATATTTGTTAACTGCTTTTAGAGGGCAGTTTTAGCAAAGCGGGCCATGACTCCCTGTACCTTCTTATATTTATTTGGTATAGATTGAATAATAGAGGCTTTAAGTTAACACACTTGTGGATAATTAACATGGTTGAAAGAGTGGTTTTGAATGATAAACGTTTTTGATTGGGGCCCAGAGAAAACACCCTTCACGTGTTATTCCCCTTTGACCTCCTGCTGAGAGGGCTGTTCAGCACAGGGTTTACAGAAGTCAACAGTTAGAATAGAGACAAAGGGATGTGGGTAAACAGCCCACTGGGGAAGCTTGATTGTCCCTACCTTTCACCCTACGACTTTTACGAATTTTATGCTAAAATTTTAGCTTAAAGAACTGGTTGCCTTTAGCCCATTCCATTAAAACCTTTTGGCCACCCAGGCATGGTGGCTCAAGCCTGTAATCCCAGCACTTTGGGAGGCTGAGGCAGGTGGATCACTAGGTCAAGAGATTAAGACCAGCCTGGTCAACATAGTGAAACCCCGTCTCTACTAAAAATACAAAAAATTTGCTGGGCATGGTGGTGCGTACCTGTAGTCCCAGCTACTCAGGAGGCTGAGGCAGGAGAATTGCCTGAACCCAGGAGGCGGAGGTTGCAGTGAGCAGAGATCACGCCATTGCACTCCAGCCTGGGTAACAAGAGCGAAACTTCGTCTCAAAAAAAAAAAAAAAAAAAACCTTTCGGCCTGCCAAAAGGTTTGAGACTATAAATTTCTAACTTTCCCTAATATTTTCCTCCTGTTTTGCCAGCCACCCCGAGTAAATCCCAATGCATGGTGAAAACCACATTTGGAATATTTTAGCTGCTGGCTGTGTGGAAAATCACTTGCATCCTCAGTGTTCAACAATAAAAAGACAAGTATTTATACTGAAGAGCACAGAATTTTGTGACTATAATAAAAGATAATATGAGAGACTCCTGGCAAAATTAGATGCATGAAAATGCTCATACATAGATTGTAGACAAACATGTACATGTTAGTGGAAGTGCCAGTCACACTTTGGATCTTGTAATCAGGAGGCCGTCATCGCACCCTGTGAATGTGAGAAGCTAGTTCCAAATCAGCTACTGCCAACAAGCTTGGGTCAGGTGCTTGGTCACAGCCTCCGCTAGCCTCGTAATCTTTGTCTTTTATTTTTATTTTTGAGATGGAATCTTGCTCTGTTGCCCAGGCTGGAGTGCAGTGGAGCGATCTCGGCTCACTGCAACTTCTGCCTCCCAGGTGTTGAAAATTTGTGCTTTGAATGAAGAGACCCCCCCCAGACAGGCTTTGTGTGAGTAATGTGGCTGTTTATTCACCTGGGTGCAGGTCGGCTATGGGTGAAAAGGGTGTTAGCAAAGTGCAGTGGGATGGGAGTTGGTTATACAGGTTTGGGGCGGGCAGTGGAAAGTCACAGAATAAGATCAGTTACTGTGGGGTAGGGGGAAGGAGTGTACATGACCCCAAGTTCAGTTACAGTGGCAGCTGGGGTGAGGCAGAAGAGCAGTTAAGATGACAGGATGGGTGAGAGGCATTCACATTATCATAAGAACAGTTGAGATGGCAGGGTTGGGTGAGGGGCTTGTCTGGGGAAGCTCCGCTGGGCACTCAGGGACAATAGCGAACACAGGTTGCGGGGTGGGAGACAATCAGCCCAGGCAGGCAGGACATCAGGCTTGCATATGGAGACCTGACATACCTGTCTTTATCTATATAGAGAGAAAGAATTAGAGAAGAGGGGGTGAGCACAGGTTTCTGGGGGTGAGAATGAAATTTCTTAAGGTTACTTCATGCCTGACAGGGGACTGCGGGGCCATGTAAAATATTTTTTTTTAGCGGGGGAGACAGGGTGGAAATGGGAACAGGATAGGTGTGCAAATAAAGAAGGTCTGGACAATACATTCTGTCTTACGAATGCTTAAGCTGCTGGGGGACTTAGAGGCACTCCGCGGTACTGTGGGTCATCCAGAGCAGCATCGGCTGATTTGTGGTCACCTGGATGTGGTTTTGTATGAATTGGGAGACTAAACAGAAGATACAGGGTCCGAACAGGAGAAGAAGAAAGATGGGTATTAAAGGAGTGAGGATTGGGAGGAGCCGTGACTCCAGTTAGACAGCATCCAGCCCAACCAGCCAGGTCCAGAATAACCATTTGCCTGATTCGTGTGCTTTTGGGCTCTGTCTCTTCATTAATTGATGTAATTAAATATGAGGCCACGCTGCTTTACATATTAACATTTTTTTCTGGAGCTTTGGACCAGAAAGCCAAGGGAACCAGCAAGGGCTGCTGCCGTTACAGGGCTTGGTGGGGTAACTGTGTGGAGTGAGAGCTTTTGTTTTCATGGCGTGTGAGGAAGTGTGCGGTATCTATAAGCAACCACTCACTTTTATTAACAAGATTGTGTTGGAGCAGAGAACGAGAGCCAGATGAAGAGTGAAATGTCAGCTGTAATTGCCTGGAGGAAACGTGTAAACTGGCAACTTAAAGAAAAGCAGGGCATGTAAAAGTAAATGAGTGCAGTGAATTTGGGCACAGTTAGGAAATAATAGAAATAGACTTTTTGAGGTGTGGTTTAAGCAGTAGGGGTGACTGCTTAAAGCTGGAGAAGGCGAGGGGCTGAAGGTAAGTGTGTGAGGTGTAAAGACAAAACTTTGGAGGCAGTGAGAGCAGGAGGGTAAGTAGGGCAGAGCCTGTGACTTTGAGGGATTCTAAGAGTATCAGGGCAGCAGCTGCTGTTGCACATTGTCATGAGGGCCTGCCCAGGGCTGTGAGCTTAAGTTGTTTGGATAAAAAGGCTGCAGGCCATGGGCCTGGATCTTGTGTGAGAATCCTGACCGCACAGCCCTGGACTTTAGCAGTATAGAATGAAAAAGTGTTGAGACAGGTTGGGGAGAGCTAGGGAGGGAGTAGTTTTTAGAGCTGTTTTTTAAGGAGCAAAAGGAGGAGTGAGGAAAGGATTTGGGATTAATAGGGTTGGATAAGTTTTCTTTAGTGAGTTTATACAATGGCTCAGTTAGAATAGCAAAACCTGGTATCCTGAGGTGAAGTAGCAACCACACCCAGGCAGGAGATAAGCTGTTTGGTGGAGGGGGTTGGGGTTTGGGAAATTTACTGGATGCGGTTGGCAGGGGGAGCCTGTGTATGCTGGTGAAAGATTATAAAAGATGGGAAGAAATTTGGGCTTTGGAAGGGGATATATGATGCCCCTTTGAGTACAGATGCCGAAGAAGCAGACGGGTGAATTAAAAGGCCATGTTTCAACAGACAGGTGATAACAGGCTTTACTTTTAAAAGCTGTTGTGGGATGGGGTACAGGGCTGGGCAGGGTAAGGGTGGTTAGGTTCTAAGGCGATGAGAAGGGGTGAGTGACTTGTAGCAACGGATGGGAAGGTGGTGTTTTACACCCAGGCTTAAGGTTGGGGGACATAAGGGGAGCTATTGAGGGAGGTATGGGTTTGGGGAGGAGGGAGCCCCAGGCATCTCAGATCAACTTCCCTTTTCCTAAGACTGTAAACTTCCCCTTTTCATTCCCAAGACTGTAAACTGAAGCCCTTTTCATATGTAATTCCTTAGACTGTAAACTGAAACTCTTCATATGTAATTCTTAAGACAGTAGACTGAGACCCTTTTCATATGTTAAGCTATAAACCTAAGATTCTTCCAGGTAACATCTAAAGTATAAGCCTATATAAAGAGGGAAACTTCTTTTGTTAGGCGAGTTTGGATATTAGGCAAATATGCCACCTGGCTTCTGGCCGAATAAACTCCTTCCTCCGGTGTTCAAGAGATCTGTTTCCTGTGGCCGCTCCTGCAACAGTGTAGCTGTAGCCCAGGAACAGTCAAGGAGGCAGACAATTTCCCTAGGATATCCCGGCCTAACAGGGAAACCAGACAGGTGGGGATGATTAGGAAAGAACGTGGAAGGGAGTGCTGGCCTGATTGGCACCACATGTGGGGAGTTATGAGAGGCCTGGAGGCCTGGCCGTCAATTTCCACAACAGCACGGCGGCCAAGGGGACAGATCCTTGAAAAGAAGGCAGCGTGGGGTGGGTGCCTCCGTGCTGATTAAGAAGGAGATGGACTTGCCCTCCACGTAAGAGTTACCCTAAGTTTGGCATCTGTGAATGTCCAGGGGGCCTCTGAGATGGTCGGGCAGCATCAGTCTTTAGCCGCCAAGCCGAGGGTTGGAGCTTCAGGAGCTCTGGGAGCAGCGACCTGAGTCGGACAGTCGACTTTCTGTGGGGGCCCCGCACAGACGGGGCAGGGCTCAGGAGGAGTCCCAGGCTGCGGGCATTCCTTGGCCCAGTGGCCAGGTTTCCGACACGTGAAGCAAGGTCTGGGGGGTCGGCTGGAGTCGCTACAGTCCGGGTGCTCTGAAGTCTCTGTGAGCCGGTGGCGTGGCTGGGGTTTGTCTTACTGAGGAGGCAGCGTCTGCAGTTCTGAGATGTGCAGCCGGGCAGATTTCTCCCTGTTATTGAACACCTTGAAGGTAGGGTTGCCTAATTCCTGTTGCGGTGTTTGAGGGCCAGATTTTAATTTTTGTACCTTTTTGTAATGTTGGGGTTGACTGGGTGATAAAATGCACATAAAGCATTTTTTAGGGGTGAGAGTGGAAGTAAGGGTGGCATTTAAGTCACTCCAGGTGAGAGTATTGGACTGGGTGAAGTATTGGAGGATCCGAAGAAAAGGAGCCTAACCAGCGGTCGATTTGGGAAAGGTCAGATAAAGGGAAGAAACGTCACCCTAACTGTGCCTTTGGCTCCAGCCACCTCTGGAAGGGGGATTGTCAGGCAGGGGTGCAGGACAAAGCCGCAGGATTAACTGTAAGCTGGGTGGGGAGGTGGGGAGGTGACAGGAGGGGCATGAGGAGGTGGGTTGTGGGCAGAGGAAGAGGAGGAAGGCTCTGGGGTGGGGTTAGGTCCTGGATGAGGGCCTGGTTCACAGGCTGGAAGGAGAAAGGTTGGAAGGTTGATGGACAGGGAGGAGTCTGGCTAACCTACAGAGGAAGGAGGGGCAGACAGAAGCGAAGAGAAGTAGACTAGAGATGAGGGAGGGATTGGTGTGTAAAAAAAATGCCTGAACTTAGGGAATTTCAGACCATTTGCCCATGTTGTGATGAAAATTGTCTTAATTTCATAAAATAGAGGTGAAAGGTGCCAATTTTTTGCCAGTTGGAGCCATTGTTTCACTTGTATTGCGACCATGCAGTGGCCCAGTAAAGAGAACGCAGTGTTTACAGAGACGTTTGGGTTTTAGGTTAGGGGACAGTTGGAGAGGTTTAAGGTTCTTTAAACACAGGCTAGTGGAGAGGAGGGAAGGATAGAGGATGGACGATTGCCCAGGGTTCTGGAAAGACAGCAGAGACAAGGAGAACAGGCACGCATCCCAGCCGCTCAACAGGTGTCCCTCGGTGAGCCTGCGTTGAACCTCGTCGTTGGTGAGCAGTCAAAAAAAGCGTCTTGAATGTTGACCTGCCACCAATATCGGCCCTGAGCCTGGTGGGTGAGTGACTAGGGTGAACGTCTCCATGATAGTCAAACTCCTGGGGAAACTGGGTACAAGGATCCATGACCTACATAGGGTTTTTTGGGTCCCAAACCTCATGGAAGAACCTGGTTTACCTGATTTTCCTTGTGTTTGTGGTGGAAAAACGATGAAACTGAAAGGGGGAGGAAGTGGAAAGGAAAAGATAAAAGAATGAGAAAGCAAAAAAGTGTGACTGCTTACCAAAACAGCCAGTGGTGTGTGTTTGGGCTGGTCTGATGACCGGGGTCGGGTTGGTAGATCGATCTCTCCATGGAAGGAGCACAAGAGCAGGGACAGGGGTTTGGTCTCCTGTAGGAGTTCCTCCATCCTGGGTTTTGGTACCAAAATGTTGAAAATTCATACTTTGAATGAAGAGACCCCCCAGACAGGCTTTGTGTGGGCAACGTGGCTGTTTATTCACCTGGGTGCAGGTCGGCTAAGGCCGAAACAGCGTTAGCAAAGGGTAGTGGGATAGGGAGTTGGTTTTACAGGTTTGGGGCGGGCAGTGGAAAGTCACAGAGTAAGATCAGTTACAGCGGTGGGTAGGGGCAAGGAGTGTACATGACCCCAAGTTCAGTTACAGTGGCGGTGCGGTGAGGCAGAAAAGCAGTTAAGACGACAGGATGGGTGAGAGGCATTCACATTATCATAAGAACAGTTGAGATGGCAGGGTTGGGTGAGGGGCTTGTCCGGGGAAGCTCCGCTCGGCACTCAGGGACAATGGTGAACGCGGGGGGCAGGGGTTGGGAGACGATCAGGAGGTAAGCAGGACTTCAGACTTTCAGGTTCCAGGTTTACCTATGGAGACCTGACACCGGGTTTAAGCAATTTCCTGCCTCAGTCTCCCGAATAGCTGGGATTATCGGTGCCCGCCGCCACGCCCGGCTAATTTTTGTGTTTTCAGTAAAGACTGGGTTTCTCAATCTTGGCCATGCTGGTCTTGAACTCCTGACCTCATGATCCACCTGCCTCAGTCTCCCAGAATGCTGGGATTACAGGTGTGAGCCACCGTGCCTGACCACCTCATAGTCTTTGAAATACAGGGGCAGAAGTATTCTTCCCAGGGCGGTCCAGGGTCCAGTGAGACGAGTTATCAGGTCTCTCAGCAGAGTGAGTTGGACAAGGAAGAGGCTCCACAGCTGTTCTCTTTCCACAGTTGCTCAGAGCGATTGTGAGTGAGACTGGAAAGTAGCCCAGGTGGGAGAGTGGCCATGTGCAGGGAGGAGGTGACCTGGTGAGAGACCCAAGCATCTAAGATCACCGCCCCCTCGACTCCCAAACTGCATTTCAATAGAAGTAAAGGCTGCTGACCGGGCGCCACCTTATAGATCGCAGGCTTGGTGTGGGGGAATCTTTCCGGAGGCATTGTTTTAACTTACACGAGTTCAAGCCCCCACCTCACACCTACTCCATGGACCAAGATCCTTTCCCATGTAATTTCCAGAACTGTAACCCCAAGACCCTTTCACGTGTCATATCTGGAGTTGTCAGCCTCTGTAAAGTCAGGCTTCTGATTATTAGACGAGCTTGGCCATCAGGCAGTTACGCCGCCTTGCTCCAGCGCGCCCTCTGCTGGCGGCCGGGGCGCTGCAGGGCCCTCGTGCTCACAGCGCTGGCCGAGGCCACGCGCCCTCTGGTGGCCGTCCCGCTGCACCACTTGAAGTCGGAGCGCAGAGTGTTCGGCGCCCTCGTTCTGGAAATGCAGACTGACATGGAGCCCACTAGCCCGTGTGTTTCCAAAAAGGAAGAAGGGACAATTACCTGGAAACCATAGGAATGAGATAAACATGGATGCACGTTTTACAACTGATGGAAAAATTCACTCAACATAGTCTTTGCACTTAAAATGCAAAACCGTCAGAGGCATCTTAACCGCAGTGACTTTATTTTAAATAAAAGCTTTAGAAAAAGCTAAATCTGGGCAGGGTGCAGAGCTCACGAATGTAATCCCAGCACTCTGGAAGGCCAAGGTGGGAGGATCACTTGAGATCAGGAGTTCAAGACCAGTCTTGGAAAATAGTGAGATCTCCATGCCTACAAAAAATATAAAAATTAGCTGGTGTGGTGGCTCGTGCCTGTAGTCCCAGCTACCCAGGAGGCTGCGGTGGGAGGATCGCTTGAGCCCAGGAGTTTGAGGCCGCATTGAGCCAGCCATGATCACACCACTGTACTCAAGCCTGGGAGACAGAGTGAGACTCTCTCTCTCTCTCTCTCTCTCACGCACACACACACACACACACACACACACACACGTTAAATCTGTCGAATCATATATTTAGGGATTGAGCACCTTTGGTTATAAAATATTTATGGTTGCAGGAACAAGTTTATAACTAAATAAAGACCCAAAACTTATAAAAATATACCAGTACTTTAAGCCAAAAGTATTCTTAATTTAAAAATAAGTTTTAAAGGTAATAGTACACTAATAAATTATTGTTAAAATCAATAGTAACAAAGAAAAGTAGCAATACTAATAGCCTGACACAAACTGATTATAATCCTTCATAAGAGACAACACTATTCTTAATAACCTATATAAACGAATATTAAGTAATTTTGTTTGTACGTTAATGTCTGGCCATCAGCATGGCTAACATGGTGAAACCCAGTCTCTACTAAAAATTAAAAAAAAAATAGCTTTGCACAGTGGCAGTATTGTAGCCAATGAGGTTTATCTGAGGTACGATTATGGCTAATTGAAAACTTTTCCCAATACCCCACAATGATGACTGGAAATATAGTTGGCATTGGCAATTTTTGGAAGTTTCTACAGGAATGGAATTTAAAAATTAAATAAAAAAATAAAAATAAATTAAAATGGAAAAGAAATACAAAAAGATTAGCTAGATGTGGTGGTGCACACCTGTAATCCACCTACTTGGGAGGTTGAGGCAGGAGAATCCTTAAACCCAGGAAGCAGAGGTTTTAGTGAGCCGAGATCATGTCATTATGACAAGAGTAAAACTCTGTCTCAAAAATTTTTTTTTTCTTTAAAACAGATGTGTTCCTCCTCTTGCTTTCTGAGGACTCCCTGCTCTGTCACTTAGTAGTGGCTAAGAAACCCTTTTAACGTCACTAGACTGTGCGACTTGCTGTAAATTCCATTTCATGTGAGATCCAAAATCCTGTTGCTGGGGCCTGGGACAAGACCCCTCTTCTGGAGACAAAATTATACTAATTCTTTTCTTTTTTTTTTTGAGACAGTCTTGCTCTGTTGCCCAGGCTGGAGTAAAATGGTGTGATCTCGGCTCACTGCAGCCTGTGCCTTCCAGGTTCAAGTGATTCTCCTGTTTCAGCCTCTTGAGTAGCTGGGATTACAGGTGCCTGCCACCACACTGGCTAGTTTTTGAATTTCTAGTAGAGACAGGCTTTTCCAATGTTGGCCAGGCCAGTCTCGAACTCCTGACCTTAGGTGATCCACATGTGTCAGCTGCCTAAAGTACTGGGCTTATAGGCGTGAGCTACCTTGCCTGACCGGCTTGTATCCTTGGTGATTGCTTGGATATGGAGGGTGGAGGAGGAGGCGTGCCACGCAGATACCGCTCTTGGATTACCACCTGGGATATTAGGCACAAGCCTCTATTATTGGTTCGAACCCTAAGAGTGCCAGCAAACAGCTTGAGGTGGTGTGGAGCAACATGCTGTTTTCATGAGTGCCTGGGTGCAGACGGGCTGAGGCCTAAAAGGGTGTCAGCCCCAAGTGAGGGTGAGGCTGGGGTTTTCTAATATCCTGTAAATGGAACATGTTCCAGTCTGATGTAACTGCTCCATGGTACCTAGACGGCCTCTCTCCTGATCTTCAGGGGCTCCTTGTCTTCCGGCCTGCCCTTTTCTGGCTTCTGCTGGCTTGCTGACCCATGCTGCTGGTGCATGTGGTCTTGTACCTTGGGACCGAGCCTAAGGAGGGAGGAGTTACCCCCAAGTTGTCAGGCCTCGGGGAGAATCTTTCATTAGAGAGAGTAGGCTGGCTGATTCTTCTTTGTTAGGCACAACTTGGTTTTGCAGGTGCAGTGGGGTGCCTCAAGCTGAAAGCTTTACTCCTGGTATGGGCCAGACCCCACATGGCCGTTCCTGTGACTGCCAGGCTACTTTGAGGCTGAGAGACACTTTTTATCTGGCCTCTGTCCTGCACATGTTTACGATGCCTTCTCTGTGTTGGCAGATCTGGGGGTCCACCAGATAGGATCCTGTGAAGAGATCTCAAAGGTCGTTAGTCCACTGCATTTATCACATCACTTCCACAATCAAAGATGTATAAAATATAGAGGAGTATTTAGTGATAAGGCTGATGGCGCACCTGTGCTAGGCAGTGTTTTAGTTCCTTGAGACACCAAGGAGTTGAGACAATCCTTTGCCTTATAGTTTTGCCTCTCTAAGTACTGCTATTGCGAGCTGTGTGTGTTAAAATGTCTGATTTATCAGGCGGGATCTGGGCTGTCTGTAAGCTTAGTTGAGGGGAGGCTGGTGTCCAGCAAGTATCCAGTACCCCTCAACATCCAAGTTCTTCTCCACCAATCTTCCAATTCTAGGACTGATACGGAGACCCTCAGAGTGACTTAAGAGGGGAAGTAGTCAGTGTGCTCTGTGGCTAGCTTGTTTGGGAGCATACATTTTAAATTCTCTCCCGGCAAAACGTTGGAAACAAGTAGTGTTTCAGCTTGAGTTTCTCGTAAATGGCTTGCAGTCGTATAAACCAGAGCATGCATACCACAGGGCAACATGAGGGTCCCTCTACCAACCTTTCTCCCAGCAGCCTAAGTGGGTATCTACACAGAATAATGTGTGCAGCCTCACTGTGTGAAAGTCCAGTGCTTTGTGCTTGGAGTGTCATCAGGGAAAGCCACTTACTTGGAAGGTTGCCAAGCTGCCACGGAGGGAAGGAGGGGGTGTGCAGTGTTGCTGAGTCTGCATCTCACTCTGTGACATGAGGCATGAGATAGCCTTGGTCTTATGAAGACCTTGGGTGTCCCAGCTCACTTCAGCCCTGAGCAGCCTGATGCAGGTGTTGGGCCCTGGTTCTGGAGGTGACAATATAGTGTGGGCTTCCACTGCATGGCTGGCACAATGGGCATTCAGGTGCATATTTGGGGACTACTATGGAGTCCTGTGCCAGATGCAGTGGTGCACAGCTGGGAGCCAAGGGTCCCTGCTTTTGCTAGAGAATCTGAGCAGATGTAAAGGGTTAAGGTTAGTGGTAGGGTTAGGGGTTAAGTTTAGGGTTGGTGTTGGGGTTTGGGGTTTGGGGTCAAGGGTCAGGGCTAAAGAGTAGGATGAGGAATTGGGGTAGGGGTAGGGTTAGGGTCACAGGGTTAGGGTTTAGGGTTAGAGGTTAAGGAGGTGAGGGTGAGGGTAATCAGATTACTAAAAGCAATTCTGCTTCACTTCAATAACAACCTTCTCCAACTCATTTTGTCTCTACAAACTTATTTTTCCAAGAAGAATCCCAGGCTTCTTAAAGCAACCAGTGACTTTTCACACCTTAAATCTGTGAAATTCTGTCTTCTGCCGTATGCATAGTTCAAACATACAAGGCGAGGCAAAGCCAGACGCCTTCCTGAAGGGACCCGAAAAATTCCTCTCTCTCTCTGGAACGAAATGAATTCCTCTGTTTCTCTTTTTGGACAAAAATGAATTATCTCGACCATCAGTGCTAACCTTCAAAAGCCAAACCCATTTGTGAGATCTTTAAAACTACTGTAGACCCAAGTGTTTATATTTATATGATATTAATTTAGTATTTCTATTAATATAAGGGAAAATGTTTAAATCTGTCTATGCCATATGTGCCTCTGGCTTATTGCCCAGTTAATTGTCGCCTCAGGCTAAACTTTGGTTTCCGTCTCTAATTTTTGTCGTAAAGAATATAACTGATCTCAAAACATCTGTTTTTTTTTTTTTTTTTTTTTTTGAGGCGGAGTTTCGCTCTTGTTACCGAGGTTGGAGCGCAATGGCGCGATCTCGGCTCACCGCAACCTCCGCCTCCTGGGTTCAGGCAATTCTCCTTCCTCAGCCTCCTGAGTAGCTGGGATCACAGGCACGAGCCACCATGCCCAGCTAATGTTTTGTATTTTTAGTAGAGACGGGGTTTCACCATGTTGACCACGATGGTCTCGATCTCTCGACCTCGTGATCCAACCGCCTCAGCCTCCCAAAGTGCTGGGATTACAGGCTTGAGCCACCGCACCCGGCAAAACATCTGCTTTTATTTTAGGGACTCGTGCTGCCATCTCCATTCCTCCCTCTTTTCTTGTGGTCTGTGCGGAAGTTCTTTAATGTGAATATTTTGACCGCTTTAATGCTCCCATGTCCACTGTTAGCACATTCAGACTAACCCAACCAAGGCTGTCATCTTAGGCTAGGAATTTTTTTAGGGATCTTTATTTTGCTGTGATACGGTTGGCACTCCTTTGACTCACTGTATCACCCTAGAGTTCTTTTCATTTTATGAGCCCAAGAGGGCAGAAAAAGAAGTAGGTGAGCAATCAAACCTGAGTGGGGAGAGAGTCCCATTGTGTTAAGCAACATTGCAGAACATCATATGTAGCAATCTAGTAGATGAGCCACCTGGCTGCTGAGCACACATGCCAGCTTGCTGCCGTGAGCTCGGACTCCCTCATCATTAGTCTTTTCTATCTCTGGAGGGAATTATAAGGGCCACTTATTAGCCTGTAAGTCATAGAGAGTTGAAGGTGTTTCCCCAAAACGCTGAGGACAGAATGAAAGGTGAGGAGTGTTAGCCACAGCTCAGAAGTGCAGGAAAGTCTCTGGATGTGGGTTGTTGGAGAAATGCAGGTCTTTTTTCTTTTGGAAGACTCCCTAGAATGGGGTCAAGAACTCTGCCCATTCTAGGATGAATAATTGGTATATTAGACACCCTCGGATATTTATCCCAAGCCTTCATTTAGGGTTCTTTTTTTTTTTTTAACAATGGTTTATTAAATGAAAGGAAGTAGCACTTTGCTTATCCAACATAGATCATTTTACACTGTGCCCTAGTAGACAAAACATCAGCTTTGTGACCACAGACCTCAGTTTAAGACCTGGCTCTACCACTTTCTGCCTGGAAAATTTATGGCAGCTTCTTAACTCCCAGTACTTGCCTCACAGTAGTACTGGGGTCCGTGTGTGACAGTAACCTTCTGTTTGACTTTGGGAAACTTAACCCCTAAGCCTCAGAGGCTTCATTTCTTAAATGCATTTAGGGTTCTTAATGAGTTTGTTCAGCCATCACAGTCTCAAATGCTAAGTAGGACATTGGAATCTCTCCACAGTCCAAATTAGCACTGTCTTTTAAAGTTGAGTTTCTCATTATTCTCACCTGACATACCTTATGTCAGGTATGACATGCTAATAACACATCGTGCTCACTGTTACCTTTGCAACAAGACTTGAACTTTACTTAGCCTGGAGGAGTGCACTTCACATGTCCAGACCCAGTTCTGACTCATTCTTCAGCCCTACGTCAGTCAGTGTGGGCTGGTTAAACCACAGTGACAAACAACCTCCAAGTTTCAGTGGCTCAAAAATCTTCTTCCTCATTTATTTGCATCTCATCATGGGTCAGGCGAGTGGTCGCTCTGTGTTGTGTCATCCTAACACAGGAATCGAGGCTGAAGGAGGTACCATCAATAATATCCCCATTGCTCTAGAAAAGACAAAAAGCATGCTGGATAGAACTCTTTCTTGGATATTTCTCCTGAAAAAGTAACATATTATTTCTTCTCACCTGCGATGGCAAAAAAAAAAAAAAAGTTATGTGGCGATGCAAAAATTTAAGTAGGTAGGATGGAACACGCAGAATGCATTAATAAAAAATGAACTGAAAATATGTGGAGAACAGCGCCAATTGCTCCGGCCTGCAGAGCAACAGACAGGAACCCGGGCAAACCTATCGTGGATGAGAAGGGATGGGACAAGAGGCGCGAAGAATGGCAGCAAGACAAAAGTTCTGATCAAGCTGCAAAATTTATTTCAAAATGGGTTCCTTATATAGAGAGGGGAGAGGGGAGGGGAAAGTGGCTCTGATAGGTTGAAAAGCGAGTGCTCAGCTTGTGATCAGCAATCCCATTGGTGCAGCCGCACGTGATCAGCGATCCCATTGGTGCAGCCGTGCGTGATCTTTGGTGGCCCGCCACCACGTCCGTGGTATGCTTCTGGCGGGAGGCTGATGCAATCTTTTGCTTTGATTGCAGCAGCTTAGCCTGGGTTCCCAACATCTCCTCCCTTTTTCTTTTAAAAAGGGAGGCGGACCTTAACCAGCTAGGGGAGGTAGAGGCTGTGCTCCTCCTGAGCCTTAATTTTCAGGCTTGTAGGTACCTTTTTGGGAGGAGAGGATTTTTCGAGTACCAACCTCTATGCAAGCCAGCTTACCTCTCAGGAGACTCGACAGTAGCCTTAGTAAGGCCTCTCCTTGCAGTGCCTTGCCTTGCACCTAGCGGTGTCCATTACCTTCGTAAAGCATAGTGTCGAGCGGTATGCTGCTCCCGTAGGAGGGGAACTGGCTACAGTCTGTCATATTCTAGATCACGCGTTGCTAGTTGGTGATAGTGGATTTGTATGGGCTTTCCCAGTAAGGAATTAAGCTGATCCCTGATTAACGCTGTTACTCGTCTTAGGATCCAGGGGGCAAAAGAGAAGAACAGGATGATAGCGAATAAGGGTCCAAGGAAGGGGAGGAGGTAAGGGAGAAGTCCATTGAGGCCGGTGAGGAAGGGATTATCTGCAAGTGCCTTGCGTCTTCGTTCGAGGTTTTCTTGTAGATTTTTTATTTTATCTCGGACAATTCCTGACTTGTTGGCATAAAAGCAGCAACGTTCCTGTAGGGCTAAACAGAGGCCTCCCTGTTCTGCAGTGAGTAGATCTAAGCCTCTTCTGTTTTGTAAGACTACTTCAGCTAGGGAGTCTAATTGGTCCTGTATGTCATTGATGGTGCTGGACAAAGTTTGGACGTCGCTAATAAGTTGATGGGAGAGTTTGGTGAGAGAGTGGACAGCCACCCCGAGTCCTGCCGTACCAGTGGTGACTGCTGTAGAGATACCCAATCCTACTAGTAGAGGAATTAGTGTAACGGCTCGTTTTTGCCGCCCTGCGATATAGTCAAAGGTAGGGATGGGGACAGGGTCATCGCCAGAAATAATGTCTATATCTGGCAGGAGGGTGGCTAGCACACATAACCCTGTCCAGTTTGCAGGCAGGGCGGTAAAGGCGAGGTTGTTGCCGCAAACAAAAGTTTGGCCTGAGCCGGGGCAAAGGGCCTCGCTATGGTTAGAAACGGTGGAGCAATTAGCAACGCTGACAATGCCAACTGGAATGTCATAGCTGTTGTTTTGTGCACCTTTAAAGAAGCAAGGGTATGTCTGGACAGGCATAAGCTGGACTCTAAAAGGTAAGCTGGGGGTACAATTATTTTGTGAGACATTAAGACTGGATATATTGACAGGGAAAGCTAGGGGCATGGGAGTACCCTGATTTAAGCATAACCAGCAATTTTGGGCTAGGGTGGGGTTGGAGATATTGAGGGCTTGGTGGGTGGCTGACAAAATATCAAGCATTTGTGCATTAATATTAGCTCCTCGTGGTTTTGGGTGAGCTAGGGGGTGGTAGGAGAGTTGAGGGAATTGGCTTTTAATAATAAGCTCCATTTGTTTTTGTACAAGAAGCTCTCTCACAGTATCCTGGGGTCCGCCACCGTCGGAGACATGAATAGGAGCTTGCAGATTCCAACAAACAGATTGGCCAACCGTGCCTTCGCATCCAGCCTGGAGGACCCCATGAGGTTGCAGGCCGCTGGTGCCTAGAAATTTTTTAAGGGTCCATCCTTTGGAGGAGGCTTTGCGTGCATTGCGCTCTGCAAAGCACTTTGCGGTTTCCTCATACTCACTTTTCCAAAGGATGAAGTCACCGCCGCTTAGCGCAGCACGGGACAGGAAAAACCAATCGTTAGGAGTGAGCCATCTTTCACTAAGATTTTCTAGTAAGGCCATAGTAAATGGGGCAGTAGGACCATAACTGGCAGCAGCAGTTTTTATTTTTTCTATTGTTTTTAAATTTAGGCGCTTATAGGTATGGGTGTATGAAGGCTCGGTGGGCTCTAGGCTTTCCTCCTCCTCCTTCTCTGAGTCAGACTCTCCAGAGTCTGCTTCCTCTTCATCGGGGGTGCTATGTGTGTCAGGGCGAGACTCAGTCTCTTGGCCCGCGGTGTTGGAGCTAACATTTCCCTGACTTCTGGTAACGGGAAAAGCCATAACTCCCGTGGTGGGTAGAAGGGCCAAATCAGACAATTCTGAAGCTAGAGTTTTAATTTCCCTGAGGATGACTACAGCTTCTCGAATGGAGGTTTTATTGGGTAAAGTCTGAGCTGTGGAGGAAACGGAAGCATTCAGGGTAGGGGCGTGTAAAACCGGAGCCGCAACTGCCACTGGGGGCATTGTTGTAGGAACATAGGGCGGCGGCCGGAAAGGTGGCAGTGCCGGGGTGTTAGTCAGTTGAGGCCAATCTGTGTTGTTATATTGGGCAGCTGCCTCTTCCAGATCCGCTTGATCGGCGGAATTTAGTTGATCATCTTGACTACCCAAGTTATGCAAAACTTTAGAATCAGTAAGCAAGGGCGAATGTTGGGGTGGAGTGTGTGTGTGAGTATGAGAATTTTGAATGGGGGGGTCTGTAAGGGTTGCGAGGTTGGGGTACAGCGAAGATTGTCCTGTACCGTCCGAATCAATATTAATCGCAACCGAGGGGCAGGTAGAAGGGGCCCTAGAGGGAGGGCGAGAGGGGGCCTCTCCACAGGTGATGGTTGTTATGGGGGCCTGTCTAGACGGAGGTCGGGAGTGGCTAGTAAGAATTTTTTGACCCTCCCTGCAGAGGCGTTGAATGTCAGGGGAACCGCCCTGGTTAGTAAGGACGTCCCTGATTAAGTTATAGTAGTTGAAAGTGGTGATCGGAATAGTCTCAGGACCAAAGACACGGTAATAGTCATTCAGACAATCACCAACACGTCCCCAAACACGGGAGTCAATAGATCCTTCCTGGGGAAACCAGGGACATGTTTTAAAAATGAAACTAAAAAAGGAGACAAGGTCTTTTTTACGAACCCGAATTCTACGCACCTTGAGAGACTCTTTTAACTGACTTATAAAGAGATCATTTTCACTGTGTGAAGATGCTTGTCCCATGATTGGGTCTTACCTGAGTAATGCCGCCGTCGAAGAACGAACTTCCAGGAGTCGGCTCGCGGTCGGGTGGTCCGCGGTGCTCCGTGCGGGGAACCAGTTAACGGGGCCGGCGGTTAATGGGGACGGCGGTCCACGGAGGCCGGCATCGAGCCCCACGTCTGGGCGCCACTTGCTCCGGCCTGCAGAGCAACAGACAGGAACCCGGGCAAACCTATCGTGGATGAGAAGGGATGGGACAAGAGGCGCGAAGAATGGCAGCAAGACAAAAGTTCTGATCAAGCTGCAAAATTTATTTCAAAATGGGTTCCTTATATAGAGAGGGGAGAGGGGAGGGGAAAGTGGCTCTGATAGGTTGAAAAGCGAGTGCTCAGCTTGTGATCAGCAATCCCATTGGTGCAGCCGCACGTGATCAGCGATCCCATTGGTGCAGCCGTGCGTGATCTTTGGTGGCCCGCCACCACGTCCGTGGTATGCTTCTGGCGGGAGGCTGATGCAATCTTTTGCTTTGATTGCAGCAGCTTAGCCTGGGTTCCCAACAGCCAATGACTCTTGTGAATGCTAAGATGCATTCCTGACAACCCAGTGCTGCTACCCTTCACACTTCTGTCTTGCAAAGTATTAGAACTTTTTATCTGAAGCCATACCACTCACAGGGACTGCAGAATACATAATGACATCTCCTTTAGGATGTGCTTAGAGAATTCAAGGAAAATAAGTTAAATAATCAAAAAGTGCTTTTGGGTACAGCTGTTTAGCACTAGAGGGTAAGATTAGAGAGAGATTGTAGTGATAATAATAGGGTTAGAATTGGGGTCTGGGTCAGGGTCAGGGCTGGAAGTATGGTTAGAGGTGGGGTCAAGGTCAGGGTCAAGATAAAAGTCAGGGTCAAAGTTTCAAAGTTAGGGTCAGAATTATAGACCAGGGTATGGATCAGGGTTTAGGGTCAGGGTCAAAGTCTAGGGATGGGGTTAGGATTAGAAGCAGAGCTTTGTTCTCCTCAGGACCCACCTGAGGAGAGGCCATGGCTTTGGAGCACCTGGTAGTGTGTCCACAGTGACGACCAAAGTTTTGTTCTCCTCAAGTCTGACCTGGGGAGACGTGACTGCAGGCCACGTGAGGAAGGTGAGGCAAAAGCTTCCTGTCTGCTCCCCGTGTGCAGAGGAAGGAACTCTGACACTGGCTTTACTTTCACACATTATATTCTACAAGTCTTGTTTTCAGAAGCATCCCTTGCCTGAGGCTTTGGCTGCTCGTCATCTTAGCGTGCCCTAACGTATTGTAAGATTTGGGTTTGTTTTTTAGGGTGAGGTCTTCATATAGAGAAAGGAGAAACACTTAGAGCCACCATCAGGACAGCTGGGATAAAAGCTCAGGATGGGCAGTTGCCTTTCAAGTCACCCATATCCTGAGGCTGGAGGAAACATGTCCACCCCCTGTAAACACTTTTATTGATGTTTTAATTACTCATTTTTCTTACAGCATTAAAGCAGTCAAAATAGGCATATTAAAAAAATAAAAAGTAGGCATATTAAAACTTGCAACATTATTTAAATTTAAATATAGTATTCATAGCTCATCAACATTTTTATTTTGTTGAGAAAGTCTAAGGTGAATTGGCAGTATAGTTTTAATAGTAGATAGAATAATGTGTGTTTTACAAACATTAACATCCTACATTACATGTATAAACCCCAAAAATCTGAGACAGGCCTTAGATTTTTTAGGGAGTTTATTTTGCCAAGTTTGAATATGCACGCACCCATGATGTATCCTCATGAGGTCCCGACAACATGTGCCCCAGGTGGGAGGAGTACAGCTTGGTTTTATACATTTCAGGGAGACATGAGACATCAATGATTATGTGTAAGATGTACATTGGTTCAGTCCAGAAAGATGAGACAACTTGAAAAGAAGGCCAAACAGGGGGCTTCCAGATCATAGGTAGATCAAGATGAATGATTTCATTCATTTGAGTTGCTGATTACCCTTTCCAAATGAGGCATTCAGATATGCATTTATCTCGGTGAGCAGACGGGTGACTTTGGATAGAATGGAAGGCAGGGTTGCCCTAAGCAGTTCCCAGCTTGACTTTTCCCTTTAGCTTAGTGATTTTGGTTCCCCAAGATTTATTTTCTTTTCACAAGGTCTAACATGTTTTCCCATGAGCATTAATTATCATTGTGTATTTTATTACACAAGGCAGAGATTTTAAAAAATACATCAAGTTCATGACTAGCTAAATAATTACATAGAAGTTCAACTAAATTTGGAAACATTCCAGAGTTTGGGTTTCCAATAATTCTTTGTAATTATTTTAAAGGTAAAGTATTTTTTTCCCCATAAAACATGGAAACATCTAAAATCACCCATAGGATGTTCTGCCAATTTTGTATCTCTAGTTTCCTCATTTTCTACAAAGCCTTATTGAGGAAATTGACTTTGAATATCCTTTTAAACATTTTTGTTTTAGGAAGTGTTGTGGTAAAACATTGAATTATCATGGTCACAAGTTCGGTTCACATTCTTTTTTTCTTTGAATATTTTTTCCCAGTGGCCAATATTTGATTCTGGTGTATTATGGCTAAAAGGTAGACACTGGAAAAAAATAAAGACAAGAAGTATTTGGAATAAGTGATCCAGTCACAATGAGTCAATCAGCCATTGGAACATAATTTTACAAAGTCACTCTTATAAAAATATCCATGAATTGAAATAGAATCTGTAAGGTTATTATTATTTTCCTGGTCTAAGGTGAAAATCATTTTAGAGAATGAACCCAGGACACATCCACAGCACAAGAAAAAAATGTGAAAACAAGTTTACACATATGCAAAGCCCACACTCATGGAGTGAGGCATTGGCTCCACCTTCTTGATGGCTGTATGTCTACATTAAGTATTTGGAACTCCTTTGCAAAGGAGATTTCTATTCAACTCCATTTGCTTATTCACCTACACACACAAATGGAGACACCTAGATAATTACTTGAAGCTTTAGTTAGTATTAAACACTGCAGCAGTATGTTGAACAGTTCATTCCTGTGTTGGCCACCAGTAGCTCTTTTTATTGGCTGCAATTTTCCTTTGACATATTTCAATTTTTTTTTTAGTTCTTACTTTCTGATACTTTGAGATTATCCTGGCTCATATATTTACTGTTCCAGTTCTAGTATCACACATTTCTTCAAAGAACCTGATTTCTTTCAGAATGGTAGAAAGAAATCTGGCTGCTGAGTAAGCACATTGTGTCTTGTCTCTCATTAGCAATGCTAGGAAGTATATGTGTGTATGTCGCCTACCTTTACACACCTAGTTAGGAAGGTTTCGATGTGGAACTGTATGTATCTGTATTAAACTAAACATAAGTTTATGTTGATGTCTTCACCTCTGATCTACTATCACATGAATCTTTCTACCCTTCTCCCCTTGCTAATTTATAACCTCCCATTTCAACAGTGAGGGACCTGGTTCCTACCATCTGCGACTTTATGAAGTGGAATCCAATGACGAAGTATAGTTTATTTTCCTTCAGCCTACAGATTCTACTCATTGTTAAAGAGACTTAGGTCAGCACTGTTTTCGCTACACCTTCAGAGAGTTGTTTCCCACATTTGCGTCTTAGTCCATTTTGTGCTTCTGTAACACAATACCTGAGGCAGGGTAATTTGTAAGTAAAGAAGGTTCATTTGGCTCACAATACTGCTGGCTGGAATGTCCGAGATTGGGCAGTTGCATCTGGTGGGGCCTCAGTCTTTTTCACCCCATGGTGAAAGTGGAAGGGGAGCAAGGGGTGCACCAGAGATCACAGCAAGAGTGAAAGCACGAGGGAAGCCAAGGAACCAAGACTCTTTTTGACAATCTAATCTTGCAGGATTTAATCCATTTATGTGAGAGCAGACAGAACTCACCCCCATGGGAGAGCATAAATCTATTCATGAGAGATCGATCTACATAATCCAAACACCTTCCACTAGGCCCCACCTCCCCACACTGCCACCTTGGGGGTCTAATTTCAACATGAATTTTTACAGGGACAAACAACATCCAAACCATTGTAATTTGTAACATAGTTAAATTATTTTTCACATTATGGATTCTGTGCTGGGATACTCCACATCCTGAATAATATTTAATTTGAATAGAGTTTGATTTACCCATTTAGCTGTAAATTCTGCATGTTTTGACAAATGGATAGTGGCCGGTATATACTATTAAAGTTTCATATAGAACACTTAAAACCCCCACCCCACGCAGCCAATGGCTTCCCATCTGTGTAGTTTCCCTTCTCCAGAATCTCATTAAATGAGGTCACACTGTGTCGATTCTCCTCAAACTGTGAGGATTCTCCTTCCACTTAGCAATGTGCATGAAAGATCACTTGTGTCTTCATCTGAGTTTATAGCTTGTTCCTTTCTATGGTGAAATAGTATTCCATTGCATAAATGTATTACAATTTGGTTATGCATTTCGGGGACCAAACCTTCCTCTCCTTTGTTCCAGGGTTGGAGGCCTGCAAGTTGTCTAACAATAGATACATTAATAGGGGAGACAATACTTGGTTGCTTGTTCCACCTGTATCATCATGTGACAAAATTCATGAGATGGCAGGATCCAGTTTACAAAGAGGTAAAAATAGCCCAAAGAAAAGAAACAAGACTAGAATCTGATAACCCACAAGGGCTGTAGTTTTCCTATTAAAAAAAAATTTTTTTTTTTAGACAGGGTCTGGCTCTATGGCCGAGGCTGGAGTGCAGTGGTGCAAGCTCAGCTCACTTCACCCTCTGTCTCCTGGGTATGAGAAAGCCTCCCTCCTCAGCCTCCTGATTAGCTGGAACCACAGGCACATGCCATCATGCCCAGCTAATTTTTGTACTCTTAGTAGAGATGGGGTTTTGCCGTGTTGCCCACGCTGGTCTGGAACTCTTGGCCTCACAAAGTGTTGGAATTATAGGCATGTGCCACCATGCCTGGCTGAGTTATAGTTTTTCATTGAAACATAAAATTTCTCTCTTTAGTAACCTTAATTTTTGATCATAGATAATCACAGATTATTCTTGTTTTAAAATAAGTCTAGTTTTGTTAGATTTTGCCTGATTATTTATGTAAGTGAAGCAAGAAAAGGAGCTGATCACATAGGTGCTTTCAAGCTTCTTTGCTGCAAGTTTTCCTACAGAATCTCAGATTGGAGTTTTAAAGGCCTTATTGAGGCTAAAAGCCAAGCCCAGAACATACTATCAAATTTCAGCTGCAGTCCTAATAGCTTTGAGTGAATTCCTCTCTTCTTGAGGCTCCCAAACTATCCCCAAATTTCTGGGCCTACAAGAAAGGACCTTTCTTACTAACCTGTAAGGATGTGAATCCTGTAATCTAGGTATCAGGCTGGCATTTCTCAGACTGCTTTGTAAGGATTGGGTGCATAAAAATCAACCTTAGTTCCTTAAAATTGCTGGTCATAGCTGATCTTAGGTACACTATTGCTAAATGTGATATTCCAGTAAAAGCCTTGATAATATAAACAAAGTTTCCAATTATGTCCTGTTCTAAGGTGAACAGATTCTTATTGGACTTCTGCTAACAACTATATTGTCATGAAAATAAGAGTGTTCAGTAAGAATTTCAAAATTTTGGAGAAATCAGTCAAGAAAAAAGATAAATGCTTCATTTCTATTTAAATAAATGTAATCTACTAAATTGTTGTGAGTTATAGTTAGCTTAAGAGAAAGAGATTTCATAAATACAGAAACTATAACATTAAAGAATCAGCAATACTTAAAATAAGCTATAAAATTATAATCAATTTTCATCAGTTTATTCAATACCATGTACTCAATTCCAGTTTTGCTGAATCTTGGGTTAGCCGTGTCATGAACCCATCAGTTTCTCAACTAGACTTCTGGACATCTTCACTGAGTCAAGTGTATGGTCTTAAAGTTATTTGAGCAATATCATCAGAAACCTGTAACCAGAGTACCTGTCACAGTCTTTTCTGTGAGTCTCAGAGGGAGTCCTGTGTTGGAGACGAATATTCTGATCCATAGCTGATTGCAGGAGCTTTTCGGAAAGCATCAGGGCTAAATAACATCTAAATGACAAAGAGCATGAAATGACTATGACAAAAGACCCGATGAGAATTCATTATACCACAATTGACAAGGATATTCAATTTTTTCTGTGGCATATGACATTTAAAATAATAATTGAAAATATGACTCATAACACTATACCAGCACATAGCATAAATAAGGAAGACATTGACAAATTCCCAGGAATTTTATATAATTTTTGAAAACATAACATTTTACCAATTCAAATATAATCCAGGGAAGGTTAGATGTCTCTTTTTACTTGTGTATTTGGTATAGTTTTTCTTATAAAAAATACAACGTACTTTATTTGCATAACTTGCCTTACTTTTCCTGCATACTTTGCATAGAGTTTCTAGTTATTCTGTTATTTCTAGTAATTTTATTTATGTATAGATTATATTTTTAACACTTAGTAATCTTTATTTTCCAGAGTAAACTAGGAAGTAGACAATTTTAAATTGTCATATATTAACATTCTATAGTAGATTAGAAAATGTATGAGGAGCTGGGCACGGTGGCTCAAGCATGTCATCCCAGCACTTTGGGAGGCCGAGTGGATCACGAAGTCAAGAGATTGAGACCATCCTGGTCAACATGGTGAAACCCCGTCTCTACTAAAAATACAAAAAAATTAGCTGGGCATGGTGGCATGTGCCTGTAATCCCAGCTACTCAGGAGGCTGAGGCAGGAGAATTGCCTGAACCCAGGAGGAAGAGGTTGCAGTGAGCCGAGATTGTGCCATTGCACTCCAGCCTGGGTAACAAGAGCGAAACTCTGTCTCAAAAAAAAAAAAAAAAGGAAAATGTATGAGTATATGATCTCTCCCGACATCTAGAGTGATGTTTCCTCATAGTACAATTTCTCAGTGTTGTATACAAAAAAAAAAAAAATTATTAACAGTCCAAAATATCTTTATTCTCTCCATAAAAATACGGGATAAAAGTATATAAAATAGAATTAGCTGTGCTCAGTAATTAATGTTTTAGTATTGTATCTTATTTATAAATGATTAGATATGAGAACCATGGTTAAGCCTCACGCCATGGCATTCCTATAAGAAGAGTCACCTTTGCTAATTCAGGGTAACTTGTTGGCTGCAAACTATAACCATAGGCAACTTCTTTAGCAATATAAACCTCTAGATGAAAGAAACACTCGACAATAATAATAGAAACATATATGATCAATGAAAAATCTTTATGGGAACATGTGTTTTACAGCCTCAAAAGAATATTTTCACCTAGACTGCACTAAAATAACAAGATAAATCTGAAACTAAAACTTAAAATGGCCTTTATGAACAGAAACACTTTGACCCCTCAGGTAAAGGGCTATATATTTCCTTCTATATTTTCATATCTTAGCTTTAAGATGAAATGACATTTTCCTTTTACTTATAATAGGAGAACCTAGGAATAGAAGAACTTAAATAACATGTCATTTTACTTAAAATAGGACAAACTAGAGACTTGATTCCCGCTTATTAGTGCAAACCAAAGGGGTTATTTCCAAATATTTTCAGTTTAGTTTTGGTTCATGTGTAATATAAATGATTTAAAAGCCAGGTTTCGGGGGAAGCTGTCATAAATGTGTTTAATAGTTGCTGCCTCAGCATCCATTTTCAGACCTGACCTAAGTTGTCTGAAGCCCAGTCTCACTGTATCCCCTCCGATCTGGGTAACCCTCCCCCTCCCTGAGTGGCTGTGATGTGGCCCATTTGCTCTTCATCCCACTGCACCAGAACCCACCCACCACACAGCTGCTGATCATGATAAAACCTAATGATCAACACCAGAACCCTGTAAATAAGCCCAGCTCCACCTGTTCTCTTAAATCAGCCAAGCCACACCCTCACAGGAAAGCCCGAGAACAAAGCTTCAGGCCTGCCCTCTGCTCTCTGGTTCCTCACGGCCTTCAGACTACCCCTCGGGCTCCAGACGCTCCCCGAACTTCTCCAGGATGTATAAAAGTTAGAGATTTCTTCTGTTCCTGCGTTTTGATGTTGCCTCCTCCTCGTGCGTTACCTGACTGACACCCCAGAGCCTGCCTTTCCCCCTGGCCAGGGCTCTCCTGGAGATGGGCTGGTTTCTAGCATCCTTTAAAGAGAGAACTCAAGACCAAATTAGAGAGAAACCTAAATAAATAAATCACAACAGAAAGCTTGGTTGTTTACTTACAATACATATTTATAATGTAAAGTGTGTTTATGCTAGATTTAGAACATACTAGGCCTGTTCTAGCTCTAAATTGCACTGCTATCTTGTAGTATGCAGTTATTCCTCATTTTATTTTCCACTTGAAGTCATTGTATTCCCTCAGTTTATAAACACCTTGAATTCTTTAGCTGAAAAGACAAGGTAACTTGATAGGGCATCCCCCTTAGGAACCATAACCCTCAATGCAGAACAAATTAAATGTGCAAAACTGTGAGCACCATGTCCTATGTTATTAAAGAAAGAAAATAATGCTGAAAGGCAGGAAAGTCTTTATGAAGAAGTTTAAAGGAGTAGAAGAATGGACAGATGAACTGGAAATGGAAAAATCAGTTTTCCTTTCCTTTAGGAGTAAGCCCCTTTGGAAACTAGCTGGTAAATGTCACAGTCCCTTTAGATGGCAAGGTTAGTGAATACTAAGAAAGCACTAGGGCAGACAAGTGTTCATCACGCAAAGCACACCTGTAATATTTCATCTGGTCTCTCAGTGACCCTATAAGAAACAAGAGACGTTTTCAGATGAGGAGATTGGGCTTCAGGGTGAAATTAGGAGACTGGTAAGACTCACATAGTCAGTGGTGGAATGGAGTTCAGATCCACATTCTTCCAACTGCAAGTACAGGGCATTTTCCACTAATCAGTGCACTAACCCAAGAAATCTAATTTTTCCAAACATTTAAAATGATGCTATGGCCATTTGAGTAAAACCAGTTTTGGCCTATACCTCTGATTTCTCATTATCAGCCTACCATTGTTTATCTGATATGGGCAGCAGAATTAAGATTTAATGAAGTCTAACAGAACCCCTCATTATCTGTGTAGATACAGTAGTAACAGAGATGGTGATATCGTTTGGATGTTTGGCCCCTTCAAATCTCATGTTGAAATGTGATTCCCAGTGTTGGAGGTAGGGCCTGCTGGGAGGGAGGTGTTGGCTCATCGGGCAGATCCTTCATGAATGGCTTGGTGCCCTCCTCACGGTAATGGCTGAACTCCTGCTCTCTTCACTCACTGAGATCTGGTTGTTAAAGTGTGATACTGCCCCCGTCTCTCTCTTGCTTCCTCTCTCACTATGTTAGGTGCCAGCTCCCCTTTGCCTTCTGCCATGATTGTAAGCTCCCTGAGGTCTCACAAAAAGCAGATGCTGGTGCCATGTTTCTTGGGCAGTCTGTTCAACCATGAGTCTAATCACCCTCATTTCCCTATAAATTACCCAGCCTCAGGTATCCCTTTATTACAGCAATGCAAATTGGACTAATACAGATGAAGAGATAAAATACTAATTTAAAAGATGTTTATATATATATATGTTTAATATTCTCACTGAGACTGGGAGGTGTTAGAGACAAATAATTAAAAACAAAATTTCCTCCCAACCAAGGAAACTTCTCCACAATAATAGAAGAGAAAGAAATACTATTATTACACTTTAATTTCCAGGGTACATGTGCAGAACGTGCAGGTTTGTTACATAGCTATCCACGTGTCTTGGTGCTTTGCTGCATCTGATCCTCCCATCAACTATACTAGGTATTTCTCCTGTTATCCCTTCCCAATCCCCCACCCCTGCCTGTTCCTCCCCACCCCACCACCCACAGGCCCCAGTGTGTGATGTTCCCCTCCCTATGTCCATGTGTTCTCATTGTTCACTATCCACTTATTTTTTAGAAAAATTTATTATGTTTTAAGTTCTGCAATACATGTGCAGATCATGTAGGCTTGTTCAATAGGTATACACATGCCATGGTGGTTGTTACTGCATCCATTGCCCCATCATCTACATTAGGTATTCCTCCTAATGCTATTCCTCCCCTGGCCCCTCAACCCCCGGGCCCCAGTGTGTGATGTTCCCCCACCTGTGCCTGTGTGTTCTCATTATTCAACACCCACTTATGAGTGAGAACATGCAATGTTGGGTTTTCTGTTCTCGTGTCAGTTAGCTGAGAATGATGGTTTTCAGCTTTATCCATGTTGCAGTAAAGGACATGAAGTTATTTTTTATGGCTGCACAGTATTCCACGGTGTATATGTGACATATTTTCCTTGTCCAGTCTATCTATGATGGGCATTTGGGTTAGTTCAAAGTCTTTGCTACTGTAAACAGTGCCACAATAAACATACGTGTACACGTGTCTTTATAATTGAATGTTTTATAATCCTTTGGGTACATATCCAATAATGGGATTCCTGAGTCAAACGATATTTCTATTTCTAGATCCTTAAGGAATCACCACACTGTCTTCCACAATGGTTGAACAATTTACACTCTCAACAGCAGTGTAAAAGCATTCCTGTTTCTCCACATTGTCTCCAGCATCTGTTGTCTCCAGATTTTTTAATGATTGCCATTCTAATTGGCATGAGATGGTATCTCAAAGTGGTTTTGATATGCATTTCTCTAACTATCAGTGATGATGACCTTTTTTTTCATGTTTGTTGGCTGCATGAATGTCTTCTTTTGAAAAGTGTCTCTTCATCTCTGTCACAAAATGTTTTGCCCATTTTTGGTTGCCAGTTCACTCTAATGCTAGTTTCTTCTGCTGTGCAGAAGTTCTTAAGTTTACTTAGATCTCATTTGTCTGTTTTGGTTTTTGTTGCCATTGCTTTTGCTGTTTTAGTCATGAAGTCCTTGCCTATGGTTATGTCCAGGATGGTATTGCCTAGGTTTTTCACTAGGCTTTTTATGGTGTTAGGTCTTATGTTTAAATCTTGAA
This sequence comes from Saimiri boliviensis, assembly GCF_048565385.1. NCBI lineage: Eukaryota > Metazoa > Chordata > Mammalia > Primates > Cebidae > Saimiri > Saimiri boliviensis. Next base: position 35,130 of record NW_027412498.1, on the reverse strand, counting down.
TCCATCCAGAGTTGATTTTTGTATAAGGTTCAAGGAAGGGATCCAGTTTCAGCTTTCTGCATGTGGCTAGCCAGTTTTTCAACACCATTTGTTACCTAGGGTATCCTTTCCCCATGGCTTGTTTTTATCAGGTTTGTCAAAGGTCAGACAGTTGTAGCTGTGTGGTGGTACTTTCAAGGCCTCTGTTCTGTACCGTTGGTCTATATATCTGTTTTGGTACCAGTACCACGGTGTTTTGATTACTGTGGCCTTGTAGTATAGTTTGAGGTCAGGTAGTATGATGTCTCTATAATTGTGTGCTTAGGATTGTCTTGGCTATGTTGGTTCACTTTTGGTTCCATTTAAAGCTTAAGGTGTTTATTTTCCAATTCTGTGAGGAAAGTCATTGGTAGCTTGATGGGGATAGCATTGAATATGTAAATTATTTTGGGCAGTATGGCCAGTTTCACAATATCGATTCCTCCTAACCATGAGCATGAAATGTTTTTATATCTGTTTCTGTCCTCTCTTATTTTCTTAAGCAGTGGTTTGTCCTTCTTTTTGAGGAGGTCCTTCACATGTTTTGTTAGTTGTATTTCTAGGTATTTTATTCTCTTTGTAGCAACCGTGAATGGGAGTTCACTCATGATTTGGCTCTCTGTGTGTCTGTTGCTGGCGTATAGGAATGCTCATAATTTTTACACATTGATTTTGTATCCTGAGACTTTGCTGAAGTTGCTTATCAACTTAAGGAGATTTGGGTTAAGACAATAGGGTCTTTTAAATATACAATCATGTCATCTGCAAATAGAGAAAATTTGACATCCTCTTTTTCTAATTGAATAACCTTTATTTCTTTCAGCATTAAACAACAGAGTAAGATGCACTTCTCAGGAAATCAGCTCAGAAATTGCAAAGACAGAAAAAAAAACCCTCACCTTTTTATATAACAGGCAGATACAACCTTTAACATACTAATTCTCAAGGTAAGCAATAACTTGTCCTCAAGGGGACTTTACATTCCCATTTGTCACACACCTTTCATTTTAAATTTTCTTAGTAATTCGTGTAACCATCTCTGTTAGACAATCGGCTTTTCCAAGAAAAAATAAACTTCTTATGTCTTTATAAAAGGAGGTTTCTTGCAACCTGGAATAAGATACCTGCTGAACTTACCCTCCTAGCCTCCTACTGAACCTGAGAAATGGAGGTGTTATCTTCCTTGATAATTTTCAAAGTGATGATTCCCAGGCTTTCAGAACAGCATCCTTGGGTCTTGAAACTAATGAGACTAAGTTATCTTTTAAGAATATTTACATACATTTCAAAATGATAAAGATGTACAAGCTCTCTAAAGTAAACGCCCAAAGCAAAAGGTGCTTCTTTTCTTATTTTTAACATGGAGAATATATTATTCAGTTAGTAATTATAGGCTTCCTAACAAAATACTACAGATTGGGTAACTTAAGCAACAGATATTTATTTCCTCACTGTTTTTGAGGCCGAAAGTCCAAGATGAAGGTGCCAGTGGGGTTAGCTTTTGGTGAGACTGCTCTTCCTATCTTGGAGACAGTTACCTTTTCACTCCCTCCCATGTGGCCTTTTCCCCATGCACAGGGAGAGAGATCTCTTGTGTCTCTTTCTCCTCTTAGAATACCAGTCTTATCATACTGAAGCCCAATCCTTGTCATCTCATCTAACCTTAATTAACTCTTTAAAGGCCCTCTTTTCCAATAAAGTCACACTGGAGGATGGGACTTCCACATACAAATTTAGTGTGGGGCACAATTCAGTCCTTTACACAGAGTTGAGCTTCTTAATTTTAGTTTGCTTTTGTCCTTATGGGAATAACAAGCCAGGCTGAGTCCTTCTCATCATGGGGCATGTATTGGAAGAAGAGATGATGAAAAGCAAGTACATTTTTTTTTTTTGAGACGGAGTTTCGCTCTTGTTACCCAGGCTGGAGTGCAATGGCGCGATCTCGGCTCACCGCAACCTCCGCCTCCTGGGTTCAGGCAATTCTCCTGCCTCAGCCTCCTGAGTAGCTGGGATTATAGGCACACACCACCATGCCCAGCTAATTTTTTGTATTTTTAGTAGAGACGGGTTTCACCATGTTGATCAGGTTGGTCTCGATCTCTCTACCTTGTGATCCACCCACCTCGGCCTCCCAAGGTGCTGGGATTACAGGCTTGAGCCACCGCGCACGGCTGAAAAGCAAGTACATTTATCACTTGCAAGTAATAATCAAGGAAACAAATAGTGATGAGTGAAGGTCCTTGGCTCAAGGATGAGAAGATACCTGCGAAGCTCCTGGCTAGCCAGGCAGTAAATCAAGCATTCCTGATGATTTGGAAAGAATGGAGCTAGAAAAACCAATTCATGGAAGCAGAATCATCTAGATAGTCAGTGATATAACTAAGTTGTATGTACTATTTAGGCCATCAATCAATAATTAACTCATTTATTTATGCACTCAACATTTAATCACCCCTAGATTCATTGTACACATCAGTATGGCTGAAAACTACCCAGATAATTTTTTCCTTCCTGCAATCACTTACTACCACTGTAGATTTTATGAAACTATTAATCAGGTTTGAACTTAGATTTCAGTTTTAAGCTGTTGTCATGTTGATTTTACACAAAGAGTTATGAGGTGACATGACAGAATTCTCCTCCTACCAGTACAGTTCACAAAACCCATGAAACATTTATATGGCTTGAAGCATCATATGTGCTCAGTTTATGGTGAGAAAACAGTTATCTGCATTTCTTCCCAGTTTTAAAAAAGAACCATCAACTAATTGAAAAAGCATAACTCACTCAAAATAACTAAAAGACGGTCTGGATAAATTTACAAGATTATGTAGTCTGATAACATCCACAGATAGATAGTAAACTTACATCTAAGGAGTTTGGGACGAGTCTTCACTCATGAAGTACTGAGTTTCAGAACTCAGTACTTCACCCTTCTCAATTTATGGCCGTTCTGTTGAGAGGGTGGATTTTCATCATTGGAGGCAGATGTTACACTGCTCCTCCCCTCAGGCAATCTGGCTTAGAGGAAGGCAAGCGAAGGCCAGATGAGGCTGAGCCTGCACCCAGCTCCCCATGCCCATCCAACCCTCTGATTCTCTACCCTGTGAATCTTGAAGTCAAGTTAGATATGTTTTAATGACTGAGTCATATTTTAAAGAGATGAAAGAGATGATGATTCATTGTGCATTTGTTAAACCAAGTTTCAGACATGATTAACATGGTCCCTGGACACCAAGCATGGGTGAATCATTTTAGTCTCAGGTAAACAGGTTTTGTACTGTATTCTGTATTAGGCAGAATCAGAAAGTAGAGAGATTGGAGAGTCCTAGATAAGCTGATAGAGAATGGGTAGGACACCCTTCTCCTGACCAGCAGACTGCTGGTTAACCCTGACTTTGGCCTCATCTAGCTTCCCACATGGTTCATCAGTAGCAGTGGGGCACAATGCGTTATCTGCTGAAACGCAAAGGAAACGCTGATGCATTTTAAATTTATTTCCTCAAGTCAATTGAGCTTTCCCCTAAAATATGTTCACATTATTAATTACTTTAAATCTTGGCTTTGCCACGTATTATGTGTAACATTGAGTAAGTAATTTAACTTTTCTACGTCTCATTCCCTCATCTGTAAAATGAGGTTGACAATAGTGTCCCCTGAGGGTGGTTGGTGAGAATATTAAATAAATCAATATATGTAAACCTCCTAGAACGATGCCTAGTGCATAACAAATACTTCATAAGAAGATTCTTTGTTATTTTATTTTTCACAAGTTATTGGGGTACAGGTGGTATTTGGTTACATGAGTAAATTCTTTAGTGATGTGTGAGATCCTAGTGCACCCATCGCCTGAGCAGTATACACAGCATTGTATTTGTTGCTTTTGTCCCTTGTGCCTCTCCCCTCCCCCAAGTCACCAAAGTTCACTGTGTCACTCTTAAGCCTTTGTGTACTCATAGCTTTCTTCCCGCATATCAGTGAGAACATACAATGTTTGGTTTTCCATTCTTGAGTCGCTTCACTTAGAATAAGTCACCAATCTCATCTAGGTTATGGCAAATGCTGCTAATTTATTCCTTTTATGGCTGAGTAGTATTCCATCATGTATATGTATGCCAGTTTCTTTATCCACTCATTTATTGATGGGTATTTGGGTTGGTCCCATGATTTTGCAGTTGTGAATTGTGTTGCTATAAACATGCATGTGCAAGTATCTTTTTTCAAATAATGACTTTTTTTCTGAGTAGATATCCCGTAGTGGTATTGCTTGATCAAATGGTAGTTCTACTTTTAGTTCTTTAAGGAACTCCACCCTGTTTTCCGTAGTGGCTGTACTAGTTTATATTTCTTCTAGCAGTGTTGAAGTGTTCTCTAATTGTTGCAACCACACCAACATCTACTGTTGTTGTTGTTGTTGTTTTTAAATTCTTTGATTATGGCCATTCTTGCAGGAGTAAGGTAGTATTGCATTGTAGTTTTGATTTGCATTTCCCACATCATTAGTGATGTTGAGCATTTTTTTAACTGTTTGCTAGCCATTTGCATGTCTTCTTTGGAGAATTGTCTATTCATGTCTTAGCCCACTTTTGGATGGGGTTGGTTGATTTTTATCACTGATTTGTTTGAGTTTGTTGTAGATTCTGGATACGAGGAGTCCTTTGTCAAAAGTATATATTGTGAACATTTTCTGTCACTCTGTGAATTAACTGTTTATTCTGCTGACTGTTATTTTTGCCATGCAAAAACCCTTTAGTTATCTCCCAGCTATTTATCTTTGTTTATATTGCAATTGCTTTTGGGTTTTTAGTCATAAAATCTTTGCCTAAGCCAATGCCTAAAAGGGTTTTTCCGGTGTTATATTCTGGAATTTTTATAGTTGCAGGTGTTTGGTTTAAGTCCTTAATCTGTCTGAGTTGATTTTTGTATAAGGTGAGAGATGAGGATTCAGCTTTATTCTCCTACATGTGGCTGGCCAATTATCCCAGCACCACTTGTTGAAAAGGGTGTCCTTTCTCCACTTTATGTTTTTGCTTGCTTTACTGAAGATCAGCTGGCTGTAAGTATTTGGGTTTATTTCTGAGTTTTCTATTCTGTTCCCATTGATCTATGTGCCTGTTTTTATATCACTACCATGCTGTTTTGGTGACCATGGCCTTATAGTTTGGAATCAGGAAGTGTGATACCTCCAGATTTGTTCCTTTTACTTAGTCGTGCTTTGGCTATGTTGGCTCTTGTTTGTTTCCATGTGAATTTTAGAACTGCTTTTCCTGAACTCCCGACCTAAGCTGATCCACCCACCTTGGCCTCCAAAGTGCTCGGATTACAGGCGTTAGCCCCCATGCCCAGCCTTAGAACTGTTTTTCTAACTCCGTGAAGAATGATGGTTAAGTTTTGATGGGAATTGCATAGTGTTTGTGCATTGCATGTATTTGTACATTGCAGTATGCTCATTTTTACAATATTAATTCTACCCATCCAGGACCATGTGATGTGTTTTCATTTGTTTGCATCACCTATGTTTTCTTTCATCAGTGTTATGTAGTTTCCTACTAGAGGTCTGTCCACCCTTTTGTTAGCTATATTCCTAAGTATTTTTTTTCTTTTTTTTTTTTTGTCGGCAATTGTGAAAGGGTTTGAGTTCTTGATTTGGTTCTCCATTTTGTCGTTGTTGGTGTATAGAAGAGATGAATTGTGTAAATTAATCTCGTATTGGGAAATCTGCTAAATTCTTTTATCAGTTCTATGAGCTTTCTGGAGGAGTCCTTTGGGTTTTCAAGGTAGATGATCATATTGTTAGCAAACAGAGACAGTTTGACTTCCTCTTTACCTGTTTGGATACCCTTTATTTCTTTCACTTGTCTGTTTGCCCTGGATAGGATTTTCAGTACTATCTGGAAGAGGAATGGTGAGAGTGGCCATCCGTGTCTTGTTTCCATTCTCAGGGGGAATGCTTTCAACTTTTCCCCATTCAGGGGAAAGTATTATGTTGGCTGTGGGTATGACATAGATGGCCTTTATTAAATTAAGATATGTCCCTTGTGTACTGAATTTGCTGAGGGTTTTAATCAGAAAATGATGCTGGATTTTGTTAAATGCTTTTTCTGCATCTATTGAGATGATCATGCAATATTTGTCTTTAATTCTGTTGTGTGTTACAGCACATTTATTGACTTGTTTGTGTTACCCCATCCCTGCATCCCTGGTATGAAAGTACTTGATCTTGGTGGATTATCTGTTTGATATGTTGTTTGATTTGCTTAGCAAGTATTTTATTAAGAATTTTAGCATGTATCTTTATCTAGGACATTGCTCTGTAGTTTTCTTTTTAATTGTGTCCTTTCCTGGCTTTGGTAACAGGGTGATGCTGGCTCCATAGAATGAATTAAGGAGGGTTCCTTCTTTCTCTGTCTTGTGGAATAGTGTCAAAAGAATTGCTGCCAATTCTTTGAATATCTGGTAGGATTCTGTGATGAATATCTGGTAGGATTCTGCTTCTGAACTTCTTTTTATTGTTGGTAACTTTTAAATTCCATTTCAGTCTTGCTACTTGTTATTTGTTTGGGGCATCTAATTCTTTCTGATTGAAGCTAAGAGGGCTGTATATTTCCAGGAATTCATCCATCTCTTCTAGCTTTTCTAGTTTATTTCTGTCAAGGTGTTCGTAATATCTTCAGTTGTGCTTCTCAGTGAGGTTATTGGGATGTTTCTCTCTCTCGGGTAATGTTGCTAATGGTCTCTCAGTTTTATTTATTTTTTCAAAGAACCAGCTTTTTGTTTCATTTATCTTTTGAATTTTTGTTTGTTTGTTTCCATTACATTTAGTCTGGTGTTGGCTATTTCCTTTCTTCTGGGTTTTGGTTTGGTTTGTTATGTTTTTCCTCTCATTCCTTGAGGCACGACCTTAGATTGTCTGTTTGTGCTCTTTCAGACTTTTTGATGTAGGTGTTAAGGGCTATGAAGTTTTCTCTTAGCACCTCCTTAGTTGTAGCTCAGAGGTTTTGATAGGTTGTGTAATTTAAATATGTCATTGAGTTTGATAAATTTTTACATTTCTATCTCAATTTGCTTTTGGACCCAGTGCTCTTTCAGGAGCAGGTTATTTAATTTCCATGCATTTATGTGGTGTTGAAGGTTCCTTTTGGAGTTTATTTCCAGTTTTATTCCACTGTTGGTATGATGGAGTGCTTGATATAATTTCAGTTGTCTGAAACTTCCTGGGGGTCGTTTTGTGGCCTATCATATGGTCTATAGTGGAGAAAGTTCCATGGATTGTTGAATAGAATGTGTATCTGTGGTTGTTGGATGAAGCATTCTGTATATATCTGTTAAGTCTATTTATTCTAAGGTATAGTTTAAATCCATTGTATCTTTCTTGACTTTCTGTCTTGATGACCTGTCTAGTGCTGTCAGTGGAGTATTGAAGTCTCCCAACACTATTATGGTGTTGCTGTCTATCTCATTTCTTAGGTCCGTTAGTAATTGTTTTATAAATTTGGGAACTCCAGTGTTAGCTGCATATATGTTTAGGATCGTGGTGTTTTTCTGTTGGACAAGGCCTTTTACCATTATGTAATATCTCTCTTTGTCTGTTTTAACTGCTGTTGCTTTAAAGTTTGTTTTGTCTGATCTAAGAACAACTATCCCTGCTCAGTTTGGTGTCCTTTTGTATGAAATACCTTTTTCCAGCCTTTTACTTTAAGTTTCTGTGAGTCCTTATGTGTTAGGCAAGACTCCTGAAGGCAGCAGAGGGTTAGTTGGTGAGTTCTTACCCATTTTGCAGTTCTGTATCTTTAAAGTGGAGCATTTAGGCCATTTACATTCGATGTTAGTATTGACATGTGAGGTATCATTGTAGTCATCATGCTCTTTGTTGCCTACATACTTTGTGTGGTTTGTTTTGTTTTGTTTTTCCTTTTTACCTTGTATTTCTATTTTATTGGTTTTGTGTGATTTATGCGTTAAAGTGATTCTGTTTGCATGTGATTCCAGGATTTTGTTTCAAGATTTAGAGCTCCTTTTATAGCAGTTCTTGTAGTGGTGGTTTGGTAAGGGTGAATTCTGTCAGTGTGTGTCTGAAAATGACTGTATCTTTCCTTCTTAAATAATGCTAAGTTTCGCTGGATGCAAAATTCTTGGCTGCTAACTGTTTTGTTTGAGGAGGCTGAAGATAGGGCACTAATCCCTTCTAGCTTGTAGGGTTTATGCAGGTAAATCTGCTTTTAATCGGGTAAGTTTTGTTTTACAGGTTACCTGGTGCTTCTGTCTCACAGCTCTTAAGAGTCTTTCTTTCCTCTTAACTTTGGATAATTTGATGGCAATATGCCTAGGCAAAGACCTTTTTTGTGATGAATTTCCCAGGTCTTCTTCATGCTTCTTGTATTTGCATGCCTAGGTCTCTATCTAGGCCAGGGAAGTTTTCCTCAGTTATTTCCCTAAATATGTTTTCCAAACTTTTAGAATTTTCTTCTTCCTCAGGAATACCAATTATTCTTAGGTTTAGTCATTTAACATAATCCCATAATTTGTGGAGGCTTTGTTCCTAATTTCTTATTCATTTTTCTTTGTCTTTGTTGGGTTGGGTTAATTCAAAGTCCTTATCTTTGAGCTCTGAATTTCTCTCTTCTACTTGTTCAATTCCATGGCTGAGACTTCCCAGAGCATTTTACATTTCTAAAAGTATGAACAAAATTTCCTGAATTTTGGATTTTTTTTTCTTTAAGCTGTCTGTTTCCTTTAATATTTCTCCATTCACTTCTAGTATCATTTTTTGGATTTTTTTCCCCACCCCCACAGGGCTTTGCCTTTCTCTGGTCCCTCCCTGAGTAGCTTAACTAACCTCCTGAATTCTTTTTCAGGGGAATCAGGGATGTCTTCTTGGGTTGAATCCATTGCTGGTGAACTAGTGTGATTTTTGTGGGGTGTAGACACGACTTGTTTTGCCATATTACCAGGGTTGGTTTTCTGGTTCTTTCTCATTGGGCTAGGCTGTGTTAGAGGCAAGGTCTAGGGCTGAAGGCTGTTCTGATTTTTTGTCCCATGGGGTGTTCCCATGGTGTAGTATTCTCCCCGTTCTCCTGTGGATGTGGCTTCCTGTGAGCTGACTGCAGTGATTGTTGTCTCTTCTGGATCCAGCCACCTGGTGAGTCTACCTGTTTCTGGTCTGGTACTGGAGATTGTTTGCACAGAGTCCTGTGATGTGAACCATCTATGGATCTCTCAGCTGTGGATACCAGTGCCTTTTCAGGAGTAGGTGGTGTAGGGTGCAGCGAACCCATGAGGGTTCTTAACTTTGTTGATTTCGAGGTCTATTTTTGTGCTAATTGGCCTCCTGCAAGGAGGTGGCACATCCCAGAAAGCATTAGCTGCAGTAGTGTGGAGAGAAACCATTGGTGGGTGGGGCCTTAGAACGCCCAAGATTATATGCCCTTTGTCTTTCCCTACAAGGGTGGGTAGGGAAGGACCGTCATGTAGGGCAGGGCCAGGTGTGTGTGAGCTCAGACTCTCCTTGGGCAGGTCTTGCTGTGGTTGCTGTGGTGGGTGGGGATGAGACTCCCAGGTCACTGGCATTGTGTACCTAGGATTATGGCTGCCTCTGCTGGGTCTTGCAGGTTGTCAGGGAAGTGGGGGAAAGCTGGCAGTCACAGGCCTCACCCAGCTCCCAGGAAACCTGAAGGGCCAGTCTCACTCCCACGATGCCCCCTGCAGCATCCCCGAGTCTGTTTCCAGGTGAATGACGAATCGGGCTCGGGAACTTGCCAGAGGGTTTCCTGCTTTCAGCTTCAGCTTCTCCATGGGGACGTTTTCCACTTCCACAGCTGAGTCTCTCATAGTATTCGGGGTGTCTCTGGGGTCCTGAGAAAGGGGTCTGTTTTCTTCAGAGGGTCTGTCAGTCATCTCAGTACTGCTGGTTTGTTCTTGGAGTCAATCTGCCGCAAAAATTCACAGTGGAAGCCTCCACATGCTGCTCTGACTGGAGCTGCCACCTACTCCTGCCTCTCGTCTGCCTTGATCCATAAGTAGATTCCTAATTATGGAATTTGTGATTATTTTAAGTTATTTAAGGCAATTGTGTTCAGATCTTATTTTGCCACTAAAACTGCCTTGGAAATACATTCTCTACCACTCATGCTAAGAGTGGTTATAGTGACGCAATTGCATAACAGTTTCTCCAGAAATAATTCAGAATTCTCGGACAGTTTTTATTTGTGTCCGTTTTCCCATGAATTATACTCGACCTTGTACAGAAATGTAACCAAATAGTTGAAAAGGAATTTTCCATGCATTATACTAGTTATTTAATCTCTGAAATGATTATATAAAATAAATTTCTTCAGAGCATAAGAAATAGCACATATAAAAATACCTTTAAGAACTTGAAAAAAAATGTTTTCAAGAGGAATTTTGGTTGTCTGCTTTAGCTTGGTTTGTTTTTACTAAGCTCATTGGTAATTTCTGTCCAACACCCAGCATGACTGAGTCTAGTTGAGTTGGACGGGGTTTGTACTGAGTCTGAAGGTTAAAATCCAAAATACATGTTGAATTCCATCTCAGAGGTTATATTTACCACAAAGTTGTATGTTTTTCATGGCATATAATATGCCTGTCCCAAGTGTGGGTATTCTTTCTACCAAAAGCACTACATTAAAAAGGATCATTTCTATATCCCATGCCAAACATGCCTCCCTGTGAATTTTAGATAACTCATTTCCCACAAGGGAGGTGGCTATGGGGGCCAGCTTTGTTGTTTTTAGTTTCATGGGATTTTCTTCCAGGAACTGGAATATAAAGAGTATGGCCATAATGCGACCTTAAATGATGATAAGTCCCAGGCTTGCTTTGAGGAGTTACCACTGATATGCATATGCACTCACCCACGTGCAACAAAAACTTCAGAGGCCAAATGACAGCACCAGCAGCTTTATGTATGACCCTGATTGGAGGCACTGCACAGATGTGAGAACTGGGGATGTTGTTTGGATGTTTTGTCTTTTCTGACTCTCATGATGACACGTGATTCACCCAGTGTTGGAGGTGGTGTCTAGCGAGAGGTGTTTCTGTTATGGGAGCAGATCTCTCATGAATGGCTTGATGTCCTCTCCATGGAAATGAGTGATTTATTGCTCTATTAGTTTAGCTGATTAAGAGTCTGGGACCTCCCTCTTCTCTTGCAATGTGAAACACCAGCTTCCCCTTTGCCTTCCACCACGAGTAAAAGCTCCCAGAGGTCTGACCACTAGTTGAGCAGGTGGTGGTGCCATACTTGTATTGCCCGCAGAACTGTGAGCCAAAGAAACCTCTTTTCTGAATAAGTTACCCAGTCTCAGATATTCCTTTACAGCAATACAAAATGGACTAACACAACTGGGAAGTCCCGTCCTTGGGAAGAGCTGTCCCTAATCTTTTTGATAACAGAGACTGGTTTCCATCTTGGGCAGCTTTATCCCAAAACCAGTTGGGATGGTTTTGGGATGAAACTGTTCTACCTCAGATCATCAGGCAATAGTTAGATTCTCATAAGGAGTGCACAAGCTAGATCCCTCACATGTGCAGTTGACAACAGAGTTTATGCTCCTGTCAGAATCTAATGCTGGCTGATGTAACAGGAAGCAGGTCTCAGGTGGTAATGCTCACTTGCCTGCCACTTACCTCCTGCTGTACAGCCCAGTTCCTAGCAGGCCACAGACCAGTCTCAGTCCACAGCCTGGGAGGTTAGGGACCCCTGCTCAGGAAGGTAAGAGCCAAAGGCAATTGTAGTGCCAGCAAAGAATTCTACCAGGTGCATTAGGAGACGGCTTAACACCTTTGGAATCCAGGGTCCTCTGGTAGAAGGACATTCTACCGAACCTGCAGGCCAAAGTTTCTGTGCATGTAAGCGGCTTATTTTAGGTAACCCAGGGGTTGTGGTCCTCCACTTATAAACCCCAAATATGTCTGGGGTAAGACATGGAAGGAGAGGGAAGATTGTTGGGCATGGAGAATTGTCTCCGAGATGCTGCAGAAGAGGCAAGAGAGTCACCCCTGTGTAACACATAAGAATTACAATAAAGAATTGAATTTTGATCTTTTTCATGGACTGGTAATCTACACGACACATACTAAGAATGTAAAATATTTGAGTAAATTAATTAGTAAATACTGTATTAACATAATGTAAGAGATGAGGAGACTACTAACATTAATGATAATTTCGGGTGTTAAAAAGCAAATATGTACGTATTTTATTCTGAGGGTCTCAAAATACATTATGTCCAGCTAATAATGTAAAAAATTTTCCAGTTCTACCTAATTTTGATGGAGGACAATAATGAATTTTTTTTTTTTTTTTTCAAAATTGAGGCATTAAATGTGTTCCAGGAATATGGACTTTGTCTTAATATTTTACCAATGAAATAATCATTTGGGCTACCAAATGAATGAATATGATGCCTTTTTGTTTAGATTTTTACATAATAGAAGGGAGTCTAGCTTTAAGACAGGTCAAAATTGTCCATGAATATTTTATAAGACTCCTAGAATGAGTGGAAGATTTTAACCTCTAAGGTCCTTTTGTAATTCTAAAATTCTATGATATTGAAGTGGGATTTAAAAATTGAGTGAAGAGCTGTTTCTGTACAGGGAGAGTTCGATGCTCTCCAGAGGCACATCCAGGCACAGCGCATAAGATTTGGGTGGATTAAAGTTCTGTTGAATCAACCTGAAGGAAGCAACACTAGTAAGGGTTGAAGTTTTCTCAAAAGAATTCATTCGATATTGATTTAGTTCAAGCACTGTAAAGTTTAAGTTGTAAAAACTGAGTCAATTTCTATTAATTTTATGTCATAACTTTTATTAAGCATTCTAAATTTTCTGTCTTTTTAAAAGAAAACCTGGGCTCTTTCCATGTCAGAAAATAGTTTAAGCAAAAAGATTAAGCTCTGAGTGTTTATATGGAAACATTCATGCACTTGTTGTCTAGGTGGCACTCAGGAAATGTTAGCTGTATTGTACTGAGGCACAAACATGTATTTGACAAGAGTTTGCTTTCCTTCAATCACTGCAGGATTATTTGTTTTGTTTATTTCTCTACCCTGGAAACCTGGTGCTCAACAAGTATTAAACGGAAAATCGGCAATTGTGCTGTGGTAAAATAATAATAATAGAGTAAAATGCTATTCTAATCATATTCTACTTTCCCTACCAAATTTCCCATAATAATCATACATTTCAGTAATAGCTCACTTTACTTTAGCAAATATGTTCATATTCATGACAGCATCTGGCCACACCTATATAGGTAGATAAGTGTTATCATTCTTATCTTATCAATGGGGGAAAAACAAGAGGTTCAGGGAGATTAAATAATCCCATTAGTGACTAGGATACACATCCCTGCTTCAAGATTCCCTGTTCAGAACATTTCTAATAAACATGAGGGTTTATGCCAGCTTCAGAGGTACAGATCAAGAAAAGAGAAAGGCTGAACAATTTCTTCTCCTGCAATCATTGTTACATTTTTATGTTATTTGTGGATAAAAATGGTAAGAACTATTTCTTTCACTCCAGTAAGACGATCCAACTTTCTAAATGTAAGATTTTTCCAAAGACACTTGCTCATGATGGGTCTAGGGCAGGGGGAGGAGAGTCAAGAAAGCGATTGTTCCTATAGTAGTAAAATGTTCCAAAGAATTGAAACACATCGTTGTCTACATGGTTTTTGAAATTTCCTTTAAGAAGCTTGCTTCAGTGGTTAGCTGTGCAGTGAAAAATTCTTCCCCACATATAAACAAATTTTCTCGGGGTCTGTGTGAAGCCTGTTACATCACATCTTTCTGGTCTGTATGGAAATGAAGGACATCTGCTTCTTTGCTTCTTGAGTAGTACTTAGAACATTAAAAAATTGCATTCTCCTCACTCGTCTCTCCTCCGACCTCTTCCGAAGAATTGCACTTAAACTTGAGGATAATAGTAATTACCTAGGCCACTTAAATTAAAGACATTAGGAAGATTAACCTCTTCTCTTGCTTTTGTAGTAATTGTTTTAAGTACTTTGTTTTTTTAGGAAGAAATTTTTTAGGTCTAAAATAGCAGGTATATGACCATTTATTAACCTCTTATTCAACCAGGTGATTTGGAACAAAGAGAACAATGGACACCATTCTTACTCCAGAATAGTTTATGATCTAATTTGGCAGGACACAATAAACAAGTGTGGTACAGCGAGAGAGTCATTTTATGGTAACACATATTTGTGTGAGAACGTGGCGGGTCCGGGACTGTTTCTTGATCTTATCTAAGTGAGACCTCTCTAAATTTGGCAAGAATAGTATTGTTATCTAGGGAACACTGTGAGGAAAAGGTGTATCTAGGGAGGGATTTTGATGGAGGCATATGATTTAGGGATTAGAGGATTTTTCCATGAACATCAAAAGGTGTCACCAAAGGCAAAGATGTATGAATGAGCAAGCTGTATTCAGAGTATAGGGAAATGGGCCAGATAAGCTGGAGTTGAAGGTCCAATTTGAGAACAAGATGAACTCAGCTAGCTTATGTTAGATTATAGGGGGTCTTTGAGATTCCTTTGCCCCTGTGGTACTGTCCTATTGCTAATTGCACAATAATTGTCAGATTGTAATATTCCCTGTAACTCACTTTTTTGTACCTTATTTTTCAGATATTTATCGATCAATAACATGTCTGAATTATGGGTTATTCTCACAAATCAGTGTTTGGTTTCTATCTTTTCTATAAAAAATGTGTTTTACCTTTGAAAACAAGTCTTTTTTGCTCTGCATTGATTCTTTTATTTTATTTATTTATATATTTTATTGTACTTTAAGTTCTGGGATACACGTACAGATCTTGCAGGATAGTTGTAAAGGTGCACACGTGCCATGGTGGTTTGCTGCCCCCATCCCCCCATCACCCACATCAGGCATTTCTCCCAATGTTATGCTTACCCAGCCTCCCCACTCCCTGCTGTCCCTCCCCTAACTCTGCACTCCCCAACAGAACCCAGTGTGTGATGTTCCCCTCCTGTGCCCATGTGTTCTTATTGTTCATCACCCACCTGTGAGTGAGAACATGTGGTGTTTGGTTTTCTGTTCTTGTGTCAGTTTGCTGAGAATGATGGTTTCCAGATTCATCCACGAACATATGTGTGCATGGGTATTTATAATAGAATGATTTATAATCCTTTGGGCATATTCTGTTGTCTCCAGATTTTTTAATGATCAGCATTCTAAATGGCCTGAAATGGTATCTCAGTGTAGTTTTGACTTGCATTTCTCTAATGACCAGAGATGATGAGCATTTTTCCATATATTTATTAGTCTCATCTATGTCTTCTTTTGAAAAGTGTCTGTTTATATCCTTTGTCCACTTTTGAATAGGTTCGTTTTTTTCTTGTAAACCTGTTTTAGTTCTTTGTAGATTCCGGATAGCAGTCCTTTGTCAGATGGGTGGGTTACAAAATTCCTTTCCTATTCTGTTGGTTGCCAGTTCACCCTAGTGATTGTTTCTTTTGCTATGCAGAAACTCTTCAGTTTAATTAGATCCCATTTGTCTATTTTGGCTTTTGTTGCCAGTACTTTTGGTGTTTTAGTCGTGAAGTCCTTGCCTGTGCCTATTTCCTGAATGGCTTTGCCTAGGCTTTCTTCTAGGTTTTCTATGGTGTTAGGTCTTATGTTTAAATCTTTAATCTAACTGTAGTTAATTTTTGTATAAGGTGTAAGGAAGGGGTCCAGTTTCAGTTTTCTGTGCATGGCTAGCCATTTTTCCCAACACCATTCATTAAACATGGAATCCTTTCCTCATTGCTTGTTTTTGTCAAGTTTGTCAAAGATCAGATGGTTGTAGATGTGTGGCATTACTTCTGAGGTCTTGGTTCTGTTCCATTGCTCTATATCTCATTTTTGGTACCAGTACCATGCTGTTTTGATTACTGTAGCTTTGAGAATGGTTTGAAGTCAGGTAGTGTGATGCTTCCAGCTTTGTTTATTTTGCTTAGGATTGTCGTTTTGTGGGCTCTTTTTTTTTTTGTTCCATATGAAGTTTAAAGTGTTTTTTTTTTTTTTTTCTAGTTCTGTGAAGAAGGTCAGTGGTAGCTTGATGGGGGATAGCACTGAATCTATAAATTACTTTGGAAAGTAGGGCCATTTTAATGATACTGATTTTTCCTGACCAGAAGTATGGAATGTTTTTCCATCTGTTTGTGTCCTCTCTTATTTCCTTGAGTAGTGGTTTGTAATCCTCCTTGAAGAGGTCCTTCACAGCCTTTGTTAGTTGTATTCCTAGGCATTTTATTTTTTTTGTGGCAATGGTAAATGGGAATTTACTCATTATTTGGCTCTCTGTCTTTTACTGGTGTATAGGAATGCTTGTGATTTTTGCACATCAATTTTGTATTGTGAGACTTTGCTGAAGTTGCTTATTGTGCGACCCGCAGAGACCCTTCCCGAAATAATTCAGTCCAAGGAACCGCTGGGCCGAGTCCAGGTTTATTGGGGTTTACGGGCAACTCGAGCGGGAGAGGGAAGAGCTGCACCCAGCAGCTGCCGGAGAGGGTTTTTATAGGGAGGGGGCCCGCGTAGGTGGGGTGTCGTGGAGTGATTGGTGGAGATTGGACATGGGTGGAGTGGGAATATCGTGGGGTGCAAGGGTTGGTTTAGCTTTGGCGGGCTAAAGTGAGGAGATGATTGGTGGAGGCTAAACAAAGAAGAGGGAAGAGCCCCGTGACTAGGTTTTGGCGGGCTGCTGTCGGGGCGTGTCCGGGCTTTGGTGGGCTGACGCGGGAGAGCAATTGGCTAGTCCTGTTGCTGGGCAGACCAACCTCCAGAGGCAGCCCGCTGGATGTGGGCCCCGGATATGGGGAATGGGCTATTTCTACCCAACATTCCCGACTCCCTAAAAAAGGAAAAAGGATGACGAGGTCGTTCTGGCTACTTCCTGCTGAAAGTGGGCGGCGGAGGGATCTGATCTTTAGGGAGCCTGAGAAGTGGGCAGAAGGGCGTAGCTTTCCGGGGAGGTTGGTGGGGAAGTGGTGTAGTTGTTCTGGGGAACAGGTGCTGGTGCGGTGCTACTGTAGTTCGGCTCCGGTGGGGGGAGGACTGGCTGTAACATCATTTGATTGATGGTGACTCGGGTCAGTTCTTGAAACCGGCGTTGGAGGAACTGGAAAAAACAAGGAGCAATGAGCAGAAGAAGACAGATAATTAGTAAGGGTCCAAGTAGTGGGGATAGGAGGGTATACATGGAAGACGACCACCATGCGGAGGCCTCTGTTGAAAACTTGTAATTCTGGAGGCTGGTTTTGATTTTTTGGAGATTTTCGATTCGCATTTCTACCAGTCCAGATTCGTTGACATAGTAGCAGCATTCCTCTTGTAGGAAGATGCAGGTTCCTCCACGCTCTGCTGTTAGTAGGTCCAGTGCTCTACGATTCTGTAGGGCTACTTGGGCAACCGAGGTGATTTGTCGTTGGAGAGATGCGAGAGATGCTGCTGAGTCTTCGATGGCTGCCTGAAGTTGTGAGGAGAGTCGGGCGAGGGCTTGGTGAGAGTGGAGCAGAGCCCCACCTCCCAGCCCTGTGGCCAGCGCCGAACCTGCGAGGGACAGACCTACCGCCACCGGGAGGAATGCTGCCCTTCGGGTGCGATGAGATGGAGCCTGCGGGACTTGTAATAAGAGGAACTCAGCCGGGGAGTAGATAGTGAGTCGAGGTACTAGGGTGACTGGAAGGCATAAGAGGGTTGGAGGCTGGCTGGAAGACAGGGTTTTTGTTAGGGTGCCATTACACCAAAAGAAGATGCCCCTTGGAGCGGTTAGGCTGGTTGAAACCTGCTTGGTGTGGTTACAATAGGAATAGTTGTGGCCTAGGGAGTAGCAGGCCGGGAGCTGAGACTCAGGTAAGGCATAGAGTTGTACGTTAGGAATGGGAGTAAAGGGGATAGATGATCCCGGAGCATTACGCGGAAAGGGAACTGGTACCGCAACGAGAGGAGTCTGTCCTAGAGTGGCACACAGAAGGCAGGAGGTTAAATTAGTAAGTCCGGACTGGTTAGCAAGTGCTAACCCCTCCCTGAGGAGGGCTATCCAGGAAAAGGGAGTATTGTGGGATTGGAGTTGGGTGGTTAGCGCTTGTTCCTGCTTTTGTATAGAGGCGCTTACAGAAGTGAGCACATAAGCGCGCCATATGTAAAGGTGTGAGGAGGGGTACGATTGCCCTGGGAAGTCATAGAGTGCTGCCTTTTGGGGGCTGGTCCATCTTGGGTCCCAAGGGTCGGGAATGGGCAGAGTGAATTGGTCGTCTCCCGTAGGGGCGCCCTGGGAATTGAGTGCGTCAGTTTTGGTTAGACGTGAGAGACTGTTTCTGCCTTTTTTCAGAGTTTTTTCCAGGGCACAGGAGTTCATCCAGACACAGCCCAGACAAGAATGCCAGGTAGAAGTCTTACAGGGTTTAGGCTGTCTGTAATGGTAGCAGAGAACAGGGAAGGGGACCCTGGAATTGTAAAACCTAGAAAAGTTGAGCTGTATGGGGCGTGAGCACCCCGTTGTGGGGCAGTCAGTGGTGGCTAGAAGATAATTGTGAGAGTAAGGGGGAGGGTCACAGATATGTTGTGTTTTGGTATAGTTTTCAGTAAGGAAGAATCTCCAGACATACTGAGAGGAGCTAAGTTTTGGTAAGCTTGAGAGATAGAGGGCCAGTAGGAGTACACTCCCAGCGGGGAGAGAGAGAGCCATCAGGGCACCTCTTCACTCGGGACAGGTGGACCCACGACGGGATTTGTGCGACCTTAATGGCTGAAGGGGTGGCGAGGATAACTGTGTAAGGACCCTCCCACCGAGGAACTAGGGGCTTTGGGGTAAGGTTTTTTATGAGGACTGAGTCACCGGGGGAGATACCCTTGGAACTGGTAGGAGAATTAGAGGGATGGGGTATGGAGGAGTTGGCGTGTTCCCTGAGGAGGTTTCTGAGGAGGGTGAAGTAGGGGAGATAGTTTTCTAAAGGGGTTGTGTTTGGAGGTGGAGGGGTGGACAGCAAAAAGGGGCGCCCGTAAAGGAGTTCAAACGGGCTGAGCTGTGATGAGCCCCGTGGACGTGCCCGCAACCTGGCAAGGGCTAAGGGAAGCAGGGTGATCCACGACTGTCGGAGTTCTAAGGAGAGTTTGGTGAGCTGCTCCTTGATGAGCCCGTTGGCCCGTTCCACCTTACCAGAAGATTGAGGATGGTAGGCCGCGTGGAGTTTCCACTGGATTCCTAGGGAGGTAGAGACCGCATTAGTGACTTTGGAGATAAAGGCAGGACCGTTGTCGGACTGGATGGTAGCCGGGAGTCCAAAACGAGGAATGATGTCCTGGATCAGATGGTGGGCTACTTGGTCAGCCGACTCAGAGGTGGTAGGGAAAGCCTCTATCCATCCTGAAAAAGTGTCAACCAGGGTTAACAAATACTTAAAGCGTTTGTGTTTAGGCATATGGGTGAAGTCTATCTGCCAGTCCTGACCCGGTAGAAACCCGCGAAGTTGGTGGAGTTGCTGGCGGAGGTGACACGCCCCTTGAGAATTGGTCTTTGCACACGTGGAGCAGCTTGCGTGGACTTGGTGGATAGTTTGAGCAAGTCCACTGGGGTGTAGCAGAGGTGTAAGGAAGTGAAGTAAGGCTTTTGGTCCAATATGGAGCGAGTTATGGATGTCCTGTATGATAGTGGTTTTCTGGGACTGGGGAAGGATAAGTAGGTTATGCTTAAAGGCCCATCCATCCCTGAAGGCAACACCAGGGGTTTGTTGTAGGGTTTGGAGTTCGGTGTCAGAATACTGGGGTTTGTAACAATGAGATAGAAAACATATTTTGGCTGGGGGTGGACAGTTTTGCGCAGTGTTCCTTGCTGTCCTGTCGGCAAATGCCTTACCGAGTGCCTCAGGAGACCCCGAGGACTGATGTCCCCGACAATGAATGATGGCTACTTGTTTGGGCAGTTGGATGGCCTCGATGAGGCCAGCGACAAGCTTGCCATTGATTACCGGGGTACCCTTGGTGGTGAGGAACCCTCTTTCTTTCCAGATCATACAGTGAGAATGTGCAATAAGAAAGGCATACTTGGAGTCTGTGTAGATGTTGACAATTTTGTCTTTTGCCCATTTAAGAGCTTGGGTGAGCGCGACAAGCTCTGCCTGTTGGGAGGTGGTACCTAAAGGTAAGGGGCGGGTTTCAATGACTTCAGAGTGGGTGACGACGGCATACCCAGCTGCGCGAGGTTTGGAGGGACGTGAGAAAGAGCTGCCGTCTACGAAGAGGGTTACGGCTGCCTCTATGGGGGTAGACTGTAGATCTGATCGGGGGGACTGGGCCTCAGATAGAACCTCGGGGCAGCTATGCTCCAGGGAGGGAGCAGCGGGATTAGGAAGGAGGGTGGCCGGGTTTAGGGCAGGACAGTGGGAAAGAGTAATGTTGGGATTTTCTATAAAAAGTAGATGCATGAGCTGGATTTTAGAAGGTCCCAGATGTGGCAAGGACTGATGGGAAAGGAGTTCTCGGAGCTTATGGGGGGAGAAGACCTGAAGTGGCTGCTGCAAATTTATCTTGAGGGCTTCTGGAGTGAGAATAGCGGCTGCCGCCAGTGCCCGGAGACAAGGTTGCCACCCTCTTTCGGTGGGTCCCAGCTGCTTAGAGAGATAGGCTAAGGGAAGAAGGGTGGGGCCAACGGGCTGCACTAAGACTCCTAGGGCCACATGAGCCCTTTCGTCAGTGTACAGGTGGAAGGGGAGGCTAGGGTTTGGTAAGGCCAGGCCTGTGGAGGCGCATAGAGTTTGGAGTAAGGTGTGGAAGGCTCGTGCGACCACGCCTGGAGAGGACAACGGTCCCTCAGGAGTGTCCGCGGCGGCTTGGTATAATGGTTTTGCCAGGAGGGCAAAATTTGGGACCCAGTGGCGGAAGAACCCAACCATTCCCAGGAAGGAGAGTATTTCTGCTGCCGTCTGGGGCGGTTGGAGGGACCTGAGGGCCTGCAAGCGGTCAGCTGTGATAGATTTTTTCCCAGGAGTTATTTGCAGGCCCAGGTAGGTTACAGAGGGGGTGGCTATTTGGGCCTTTTTGAGGGATACGCGGTACCCCCTCGCACCTAGAAAGTTCAGCAAGAGGGTGGTGGCTCGAATACATTCAGGGTGGCTGGGGGAGCAGACCAGCAGGTCATCAACATATTGAAGGACAACAGAAGGAGCGAGGTTGCAGTCAAGGAGGTCAGCGGCCAGAGCTTGCCCAAATAAGTGAGGGCTGTCCCTGAAGCCCTGGGGGAGGACCGTCCAAGTGAGTTGTTGAGAAAGGTCCGTGTGCGGGTCCTCCCAGGTGAAGGCGAAAATAAAGTACGAATCAGGGTGAAGGGGAATAGTGAAGAAGGCGTCCTTGAGATCCAGGACTGAAAAGAAAGCAGTGTTGGAGGGGATCTTTGAGAGCAAGGTGTCGGGGTTGGGGACAACCGGGTGTATGGGGATGACGGCATCATTGACCAGGCAGAGATCCTGGACCAGTCGATACTCTCCAGACGGTTTGCGAACAGGGAGGATGGGAGTATTACATGGGGAGTTGATGGGGATGAGGAGACCGCGACCTTTGAGTCTGTTGACGATGGGGGAAAGTCCAAGGCGGTGCTTCCTGGAGATGGGGAACTGGGGACGACAGAGGAATCTGGGGGAATGCTCTTTAAGGGAAATTTTGACAGGCTGGTGGTGTTTTGCAATTGTGGGTGTTTCAGTGTTCCAG
Source organism: Saimiri boliviensis (assembly GCF_048565385.1). Taxonomy (NCBI): domain Eukaryota; kingdom Metazoa; phylum Chordata; class Mammalia; order Primates; family Cebidae; genus Saimiri; species Saimiri boliviensis. The sequence goes on along the minus strand of NW_027412498.1, from coordinate 13,381 downwards.
ACCTGAGGGTTGACGTCCGGGAGGAGGGAAGGAGAGTTAGTGGGAGTTGGCGTAGGGTCTGAGCTGTGGAGTAGCGCTAGGAAGCTGCAGTTGGTGATAGGAGGGAAGGTGATGTTGGCGTGGAGTTTGGCAAGAATATCTCGGCCTAACAGGGGTACAGGACAGGAGGGGATGACTAGGAAGGAATGACTAAACAAAGTGGGACCGTATGAGCAAATTAACGGAGGGGTTTGCCGTGGGACGTGGGGGGCGCCATCAATCCCCACAACAGAAACCTGGGAAGGACGAGTTTCGCCATGGTAAAAAGGGAGTGCAGAGAAGGTAGCCCCCGTATCGAGTAAGAAGGAAACACTTTTACCCGCTACCTGAAGCGACACCCTGGGCTCGGCAAGGGTAACTGGGGTTGAAGAGCCAGGGCCTCCCTAGTCGTCTAAGAGTCCCAGCAACTCGGGGCCGAAACCTCCGGAAGAATCCGACCTCCGTGCACTTTGGCCGGAGGCTGGATCATCCGGGGTTGCCCTGCGCGATCCAATCCCTCTGCCAGGGGCGGCTGAGGTCTCGGACGCACTAGGGCAGTCTGACTTCCAGTGTCCCATGAGTTGACAAAGGGGGCAAGGCTTAGTGGGCGGACGGGGTTGTGGGCAGTTGGAGGCCCAGTGACCCTCATTCCCGCATTTGAAGCAGGCTCCCGGGGGGGGCCGCTGACGGCCACCCGTTTTTCCGCCTCCTGCCGGCCGCAGAGCTGCTACCAAGGCTTGGGTTTGTAAAGCGACCTTCTGTTTCATTTGAGCTTGGCGAGCTGCCTCTGCCGCATTTTCCCGGGCTTGGCGGGCTGCCTCTGCTGCATCTTCCCGGGCGTTAAAAACTTTAAAGGCCATTTTTACCAGGTCCTGTATGGGGGTTTCCGGCCCATCCTCAACCTTTTTTAGTTTTTTTCGGATATCAGGGGCAGACTGTGAGATGAAATGAGAGGCAAGAACAGTTGCCCCGTTTTGGGACGCAGGGTCTAGCCGGGTGAAACGGACAAGGGCATCTTGCAAGCGGCTGAGAAAGAGAGCGGGATTTTCATCTGGCTTCTGAGTTATTTCTCTGAGTTTGTCATAGTTTACTACCTTATTGGAGACAGTATCCATGCCCCGTAGGAGATATTGGAGCATGCGATCGCGAGCTGGGATGTGGGATCCTGGCCCCTCCTGATAATTCCACTGGGGGTCTGTGCTAGGGAGAGCTTCAGCTCCAACGGGGACCTGGTTGGGGTTTATAGCATGGTCCCTGTCAGCTGCATGCCTAGCTGCTGCTAGGATGCGCTCATGCTCTTCCGCGGAAAGAGTGGAGGTGCAGATGACATGAATATCATGCCAAGTGAGACTATAGGCCCGAGTAAGTTACTGAAACTCCTTAATATAGGTGGAAGGGTCGGCTGAGAAAGATCCAAGTCGGCGTTCAATTTGAACCAGGTCTTGGAGAGAGAAAGGAACGTGAACTCTGACGAGTCCCTCCGTCCCGGCCACCTCGCGGAGGGGAGCCAAGACAGCTGGTGGGTGGGATCTAGTACGGGCCGCAACTGGAGAGCTTAAAGGGGGCGGCGCCGCTACGGTCGGAGGGGAGGGGGACGGAGAAGGAGGAGGAGGAGCTGCGGGAGTGGGGGCAGGGTTTGCAACCCGCGGAGGAAGGGAGTTGAAGTGAGCAGGAGGGGGATGGGATAGGTGGTCAGGCAGCTCCTCCTGCTGTTCGTAAGGAGGAGGAGAGCTGACCTTGGGAGGGGAGCGAGCTAAGAGAACTTGATGAGTGGAACAGGAGGAGCAGAGGTCGGGGTGGGAACGCAAATCCCAAAAAGCCTGGACGTAAGGCACCTCACGATCCTTGCCAGAACGGCGACAAAAATTGTCCAGATCTCGGAGCACATTGGAATTGAAAGTGCCAGTCGGAGGCCAATGAGACTGGTTATCAAGTTTATATTGGGGCCAAGCAACCTGGGATAAGAAAATGAGCTTTTTCTTGCGCAAGGTTTGTTTATATCCCAGTTTAGAAAAATTGAGGAGTAAGCACCCGAGGGGGGTGTTACTAGGGATTTTAGACTCCGTGTTCCCCATGGCGCGTGTGGCAGGACCTTCCCTTTAGCGAGATTGGGCTAGAGTGGTGTGGGAAGAGGCGTCCCGTCTGTCCCACGGCCCCTCTAGAGGACGGTAGGAAGAGTCAGGAAGGGCGTCCCCTTGTCTGACCGTTCCTATTGTGGAAGTGGAAGTGGGGGAAGGACCAGAGGAGGCGTCCCTCGTCTGATCACTTCCAAGGCTCCTGGAGCCTGGTTGGAGGATCTGACTCTCGGGCCGGCCGGCGCTTGGCGAGGGATCCGTGGAAGGGGAGACGCAAAAGGAAAAGAGGCCACCACACGCACCGCGGGGAAGATAGGCAAGTAAATGGACTTACCTTATCCGGAGCGTGGAGGCCAATTCAGAGGAAGGGGGGTCGCCGGAGGGAGGGGGCCGCTGGTGGACCAGCCGCCCACACCTCCCGGGTTTCGGCACCAAATGTGCGACCCGCAGAGACCCTTCCCGAAATAATTCAGTCCAAGGAACCGCTGGGCCGAGTCCAGGTTTATTGGGGTTTACGGGCAACTCGAGCGGGAGAGGGAAGAGCTGCACCCAGCAGCTGCCGGAGAGGGTTTTTATAGGGAGGGGGCCCGCGTAGGTGGGGTGTCGTGGAGTGATTGGTGGAGATTGGACATGGGTGGAGTGGGAATATCGTGGGGTGCAAGGGTTGGTTTAGCTTTGGCGGGCTAAAGTGAGGAGATGATTGGTGGAGGCTAAACAAAGAAGAGGGAAGAGCCCCGTGACTAGGTTTTGGCGGGCTGCTGTCGGGGCGTGTCCGGGTTTTGGCGGGCTGACGCGGGAGAGCAATTGGCTAGTCCTGTTGCTGGGCAGACCAACCTCCAGAGGCAGCCCGCTGGATGTGGGCCCCGGATATGGGGAATGGGCTATTTCTACCCAACACTTATCAGCTTCAGGAGATTTTGGGCCTAGACAATGAGATCTTCTAAATATCCAATCATGTCATCTGCAAATAGAGACAATTTAACTTCTTTTTTTCCTAATCGAATACGCTTTATGTCGTTTTTCTTGCCCGATTGCTCTAGCTAGAACTTCCAATACTATGTTGAATAGAAAGGGTGAGATAGAGCACCTTTGTCTAGTGCCAGTTTTCAAAGGGAATGCTTCCAGTTTTTGCTCATTAAGTTAGATGTTGGCTGTGGGTTTGTCATAAATAGCTTTTTTTATTTTGAAATATGTTCCATTGATATCTAGTTTATTGAGAGTTTTTTTTTAGCATAAAGGGCCGTAGAAGTTCGTTGAAGGCCTTCTCTGCATCCTTTGAGATGATGTGTTTTTTTTCTTTGTTTATGTGATGGATCACATTTATAGATTTAAGTATGCTGAACCAGGCTTGCATCCCCACGGTGAAACCTACTTGATTGTGATGGATAAGCTTCTTGATGTGCTGTTGGATTCAGTTTGCCAGTATTTTATTGAAGATTTTTGCGTAAATGTTCATCATGGATATTGGCCTGAATTTTTTTTTTTTAGTTGTATGTCTGCCAGGTTTTGTCTGAGGATGATGATGGTGTCGTAAAATATGTTAGGGAGTATTCCTTCTTTTTGTATTGTTTCGAAGAGTTTCAGAAGGAGTGATATGAACTCCTCTTTGTACATCTGGTAGAATTCTGCTGCAAACCCATCTGGGCCTGGACTTTCTTGGTTGGTAGGCTATTAATTGCTGCCTCAACTTCAGACCTTATTGTTGGTCTATTAAGGGATTTAACTCCTCCTTGATTTAGTCTTGGGAGGGTGAAAGCGTCCAGGAGTTTATCCATTTCTTCCAGATTTACTGGTTTATATGCATAGAGTTGTTTGTAGTAATCTCTGATGGTAGTTTGTATTTCTTTGGAATTGGTGGTGATTCCCTTTTTATCATTTTGTATTGAATCCATTTGAGTCTTCTCTCTTTTCTATGTCATTCGTATGGCTATCTTGTCTATTTTGTTGATCTTTTGAAAAACCAGCTGCTTGATTTACCGATTTCTTGAAGAGTTTTTCTTTGTCTCTATCACCACTTCTGCTCTGATCTTAGTTACTTCTTGTCTTCTGCTAGGTTTTGAATCTTTTTGATCTTGCTCCTCTAGCTCTTTCTATTTTGATGATAGGGTGATGATTTTAGATCTTTCCTCACTTCCAATGTGGGCATTTATTGCTATAATTTTTCCTGTAGTCACTGCTTTAAATGTGTCTCAGAAATTTTGGCATGTCATGTTTTCATTCTCATTGGTTTCGAAGAACATCTTTATTTCTGCCTTCATTTCATTGTTTATCTTGTTGCTGTTCTGGAGCAAGTTGTTCAGCTTCCATGTACTTGTGTGGTTTTGAGTGACTTTCTTAATCCTGAGTTCTAATTTGATTTCACAGTGTTCTGAGAGATTGTTAGGATTTTCGTTCTTTTGCATTTGCTGAGGAGCGACTTACATCCAATTATGTGGTCAGTTTTAGACTAGGTATCACGCAGTGCTGAGAAGAATATATATTCTGTGGATTTGCTGTGGAGATTTCTGTAGATGTCTGTTAGGTCCACTTGGTCCAGATCTGCGTTCAAGTCCCAGATATCCTTGTTGATGTTCTGTCTTGTTGATCTGTCAAATAGTGACAGTGGAATGTTAGTCTCCCACTATTATAGTTTGGGAGTCTGTCTCTTTGTGGGTCATTAAAAACACCGCATGTTCTCATTCATAGGCTACTGTTGAACAATGAGAACACATGGACACAGGGAGGGGAGCACTACACACTGGGGTCTGTTGGGGGCAAATAGGGGAGGGACAGCAGGGGGTGGGTAGTTGGGGAGAGATAGCATGGGGAGAAATGCCAGATACAGGTGAAGGGGAGGAAGGCAGCAAATCACACTGCCATGTTGTACCTATGCAACAATCTTGTATGTTCTTCACATGTACCCCAAAACCTGAAATGCAATTTTTAAAAAAGGGAGTATTCCTTCTTTTTGTATTGTTTCAAAGAGTTTTAGAAGGAGTGATGTGCTTTATGTATCTGGGTGCTTCTGTATTGGGTGCATACATATTTAGGATAGTTAGCTCTTCTTGCGTTGATCCTTTTACCGTTATGTAAAAGACCTTGTCTGTTTTGATCTTTGTTGGTTGAAAGTCCATTTTATCAGACCAGGATTGCAACCTCTGCTTCTTTTTGCTCTCCATTTGCTTGGTAAATCTTCTTCCATCCCTTTATTTTGAGTCTATGTGTGTACTTGCACATGAGATGAGTCTCCTGTATACAGCACAACAAAGGATCTTGACTGTTTATCCAGTTTGTCTGTGTCTTTCAATGAGTGCATTTAGACCATTTATATTTAATATTAATATTGACATGTGTGAATTTGATCCTGCCATTTTGTCCCTGGCTGGTGGTTTTGCCCGTTAGTCGATGCAGTTTCTTCATTATGTCCTTGGTCTTTACCTTTTGATACGTTTTTGTAGTGGCTGGTAGTGGTTGTTCCTTTCCATGTTTAGTGCTTCTTTCAGGAACTCTTGTAAGGCAGGTCTGGTGGTGATAAAATCTCTCAGCAGTTGCTTGTCTGTAAAGGATTTTATTTCTCCTTTACTTATGAAACTTAGTTTGACTGGATATGAAACTCTGGGTTGAAAGTTCTTTTCTTTAAGGATGTTGAATATTGGGCCCCACTCTCTTCCGGCCTGTAGGGTTTCTGCTGAGAGATCCACTGTGAGTCTAATGGGCTTCCATTTGTTGGTGACCCAACCTTTCTCTCTAGCTGCGCTTAACATTTTTTCCTTCATTTCAACCCTGGTCAATCTGATGGTTATGTGACTTGGGGTTGCTCTTTTTGAGAAATATCTTTGTGGTGTTCTCTGTATTTCCAGAATTTGAATGTCGGCATGCCTTGCGAGGTTGGGGAAGTTCTCTTGGGTAATATTCTGAAGTGTGTTTTCCAGCTTGGATTCATTCTCCCCACCACATTCAGGTACATCGATCATGCATAGATTTGTTTTTTTCACATAATCCCTTAGGTCTTGTAGTCTTTATTCATTTCTTTTCACTCCTTTTTTCCTCTAATGTGGCCTTCTCATTTTATTTCATTGAGTTGATCTTCAATTTCTGATATTCCTTCTTCCACTTTATTGATTAAACTATTAAAACTGGCATGTGCTTTGTGAAGTTCTCCTGCTGTGTTTTTTAGCTCTATTAAGTCGTTTATGTTCTTTTCTAAGCTGGTTATTCTAGTTAGAATTTTGTCAAACCTTTTTTCAAGGTTTTAAGTTTCTTTGCATTGGATTAGAACACGTTTCTTTAGCTCGGTTGAAGATAGTTATTACCCACCTTCTGAAGCCTGCTTCTGTCAGTTCATCAAACTCATTCTCCAACGTGATTTGTTCCCTTGCTTGTGAGGAGTTGTTTGCTTGTTTGTCGAGTATACTTGTCAATCAGGACGCTCATATACCTATGGTTTATGATTAACTCTTTTACCTCTGCTAGGAATTAACACGGAAAATTCACATTTGATTGACAAGAATGAGAATCATGTCTCGAGTTAAAAAATAACTGAATCCTTTATTACTAAAAGAATGCTCAACTCAAGTGGACACAGATTACTCATTTTGACTGCATTTGCTATCGGACTTAGAGACAACTTTTTCAAAATATGCAGCTAAAACTGTCCCTGCTTAAAGTGCTAGACAAGTTTTTCAAAATAGTTTGAAAAAGTTGTGCGCTCTACAAATAAAAAGCCACTTCTGTGGTAACTTATGGTCCCCAGGAGAAATTGGAGCTGTTTGCAGAGAGCATAGGAGACACATGAGTCCTTTGCAGGGCTCTTGGCTGCCTGTGAGGGTGAAATGAGAGTGTGAAGCACTTTGGGAGGTGTCCAGGCCCAAAGCTAGGCTAGAAGCAAACCAGAGCTTCTTTTTGTTGGTGTGTCCCCAGTCATCATGGGCCATGTCTGAAAGAATTAATCACATATCATATGCAAGCATGCTCTCTGTTTGACTGTGCTGTTGTTTTTAATGAGAGCATCATTGAAGATGCTTTAACCTGATAGCACTGCCTATTTTTTTTCTACCTAATAATGAGTGGGCTGGAGGAGGAGCCAGTATTGGTCGAGAAGGGGGAAGGATGTGCGTGTGTACTAGGGAAACGTGTGTCTCCCTTTGGAGCACGGATGGGTCCAAAGCCCTCCTCATACTACTAAATATTTCACTGAACACTACCAGTTGTGTGTCTAGACTGTGTGTGTGTGTGTGTGTGTGTGTGTGTGGTTTTATGTGTGTCTGTCTCCAGGCCTGAGCAGCACCTCCTTCTTTCTGTGGTAGCATGATGGAATCGAATATCTTTTAATGTTGAATTCAATTCAGTAAAGCCCTTGTTAATTCATTTACTGTAAAATTGAGCCTTGGAGAGGCAGTGCACCCTCTGAAATTAGAGGTGAGGTGATTTGGATTTGATTTCCAACCCACTGCCAGTCAGCCAGACACTCACTTTCAATTGACAAGCCTTAGGCGAGTCCCTTTCTGTCTCTGTTTCTCGATTTCTGCACAGGGATTTATGTGGGCCTTAAGGCCCACTGAGAACCAATCCCTCTTCCAGCACAGTGCCTGGATTTTTGAGTACACTTGTAAATCAGGACTTTCATACACCTATGATTTTTGATTAACTCTTTTACCTCTGCTAGAAATTAACACAGAAAACTCACATTTGATTGACAAGAATCAGAATCATGTCTCAAGAATTAAAAAATAACTGAATTCTTTATTACTAAAAGAATGCTCAATTCAAGTGGACAGAGATCTCTCAAGCTAACTTCATCATCTATAGCACTTAGAGTCTACGTTTTGAAAATACACAGCTAAAATATTCAGTTTCCACTGTGTATTTTGAGAGAGTGGAGTGTTCTACAAATAAAAAGCTACTTTTGTTGTTATGTTTGTTTCCTAGGAGACAAGGGAGTTCTTTTCAGAGAGCACGGGAGACACATGAGTCCTTTGCAGTCCACTTGTCTGCCTCCGAAGGTGAAATGAGAATGCGAAGCGCTATGGGATGTGGCCAAGTACACAGGTAGGCTCGATGGATAGCAGAGCTGCTGTCTTGATGTGGCCAAAGTCATCATGAGCCACGTCTGAAAGAATTTATCACATTTTATATGAAAGTGCGTTCTCTGATGGTGCCGTTGTTTATACTGAGAGTATCGCTGACAATCCTGTAACCTGATAGCCCTGCCTAATTGTGCTCTATGTAAAAATTGATTGTATTGAGGTGGAAGCACTGTAAGGGGAGAAGACAGGAGAATGGACGTGTGAATTGGGAAAACGTGTCCCA